>NC_060139.1:344239204-344542235 GCF_021461385.2 Schistocerca piceifrons
AAAGCGGTGTTGGAACTGTCGGTGGCAATGGAAAAATTTCTGGTAAGATCTGGGTGCGATAAAGGTGGAGCATTCAACAGAGCATGTTTCAAATAACATTCTCGTAAGCAAAATTCTGCGTGTCAAAAGTAATGTTTGCGTTACTGTAATATGCGATCTGTGCTGTATCTGGTTAAATTCTATCGTACCTGCTGTTATTTACGGGAGAATGTTGTGGCATATCCACTATATGAACTGTTCTGTTATTTCTTACTGACGTATTACGCTATCGATGACACCTATTGTCTGTTTCATTCATGATTATCCGTTGTTCATGCTCATAAGATTGACTGTTATTAAATGTACGCTGAAAATTGTGCTCGTTATTTTTACGTCTGTCATGATAGTAATTTCTATACGGCGCATTGCAGTGCGAGTTGAAATAGTGTGTTGTCTGTACGTAGTTATTTCTTTGCTGCCATGCGTTACTATTTGTTGGACCTGGGACTATACGTGCACGCGGCGGAATATTAAAGCCTGGTTGACCTTGTAGACTGCATTGTTGGTTAGGTATGCTAAGCGGTTGACTTTCATGCTATTGTGGTGAAAAACATCCATTGTTATAAAAATGTGGTTCCTGTTACTAATAATTTTACACATACTGATGATTACGATTTTATCTGTAATTAAAATTACGGCGGTAGTTGTCATTTCTCGAGTGCCTAATGAATATTGTCACATTCCGTAAAAATTTGTCTTATCGGGTTTTCATTACATGTTCTTAATTCTAGGTAGAGCAAAAGTTAAAGAGCAGTTTTGATAGATATAAAGGATAGTAGAAGAGAAGGAAGCAGTGCAGAAAACTAAAGATGAAACAGCACTACTACAGCTCGGGGCCCTATGCTCGCTACGGCACATATTCATTAAAGCGTAATGAATCCCCTGAGGTCATTTACGCACTGAGAATAAATTTTAGTTTTTGCGTTACAGGCAATAGCGGTAAAAATTCAAAAGCAAATAGTTGTATCCATTTTAATTCTAGTTTCTTCATTATATGCAATACTGATGAAAGTACAATAGCAAATTGTCGTAACAGGTTCAAAGCTCGTTTCCGCATTACAGGCAATAGCGGTGAAGGTACAAAAATAAATTGTCGTATACAGCTCAAAGCGTGTACCTGTGTTCTGTCATTATTAAATTCCTTACATTTTCTGGCGGATAAAAATTGCTCGTAATCTACGTTCTCGTCATTGAATTTGATAACACGTTCGGGTTTGTGTGTGAATCTGTTTGTCTGTGTCATTTCGGATTTCAAGTTGCGTAGTTTTTCATATTTTAAGTCGCGTGGCTTTTCGGATTTTACATCTCGTAGTCTCTGTAAATTGCTCACATTATACACGCTGCGTGACTCTGACAAATGCTCGCAAAGTGGCGGATTCTGTGACGTATTGGTGACTGAAATAATTGTTAATTCTGTTACAGTAACACTTTCGTCAATTTGGTTGATCTGTCGTGCAAATTTCTCGTCAACTTCCGTATTCGTAGTGTGTGAATCCACTGACTCTAAATTAATTTCGTCGCGAATCTGCACTGCGTTTTTAGGGCATTGTTCAGTGACTGCATTAATTTCGTGTATCTGTGTTTCGTTCGCTGAACATTGTTCAGTGACTGCATTAATCTTGTCTTTATGTGATTCTGTTGTGCCTACACGTGTACTATTTAATTCTTGTGCAACAGTGCCAACTTTTTCATTACTGTTATTAGCACAAGTCTTAGTATTCACACGTAATTGTTCTTTAACGTCCTGGCATTGCATGGTAACACCTGTAATCTGTTCGCTAGCTTGTTTGTTCTGTTCATTAAGTTTTTCATTAAATTGTTTGAAATAATTAATCATCATTTCCTTCCGCTGTTTGAAATCTTCAATAAGTTCGTTCCTAAACTGTAGCATTATTGCCCTAAATTGCTCCAAACTTAAAGTAGCTGTTGCATTCACAGTACTCTGTGATGGAGTACATGCAAGTGTCACGTTTTGTGTGACCATTTGGTCATTCTTTGGTTCACAAAAAGCTTTCCCTGTCAAATGTACACTCTCATTCACTATTTCGGAATTAAAGAACTCCGGCGTACTTTGTGCACCTTGTTCATTTTCATTAACAGAATTTGTCTGTACGTTACTTGAATTTTCCAAATCGGGTGTGTTAAGCTCGGCAGCGCTCATTACAATAGAGCGTCCCGCGTCATCAATTGTCGTCAAATTAACAGACGAGACAACTGAGTTCGTTTGTTCATCATTAATATAAAAGTCATCACTAGTGGTTGGAATGCACTGATTGTTAGTCGACGCAGGATTGTCATCATTACACAGCGTGTCACTAGTACTATTGGTGAAGTTATTTAATTCGCTTATTTCGTTCATAATACCTCACGATACACTATTCACAGTCTTTCGCGGCATTTTTACAACAGTCACAATTTTTCACAAAATAAATAAGCACAATGCAAAAGCAACACACAAATACAACAGAGCAACGAATTGCCGTTGACCTGTAGAAAGAAAGTCACAAGTTAATAAAAGCGTAACGCCAAATCCTAATTATATCTAAGCAAATAAGAGCAGATATCTGACTGTTGTTCAAAAGATTCTCAACGAAATTCGATCCTGGCAGGGTCACCAAGTGTAACCTCCCCACAAAAATTTAAATGTAATGACAATATTATTTAGAAATGCTAATAGACATTGTACTAAGTGTAACCTTTCCATTGAAATTTTAAAAACAGAAATAATAAATGAATAGAATAACCTCCCTGCAATGAAATGTACTGACAAAGGCAACAAAAATGTGAAATTCGCAATCTGACTCTGGTGTAAGCTCCCACAAAAATAATGAAAAACAATTCAGTGCTAATGAAACTTCAGTTAAACCGAAATATCGGTCTTTGGCCCTGTGCAAAAAAATCAGAATTAAATTCTTACCTCATTGTAACAGCTATTCAAATTTCTGCTCTTATTCTTGCGCACAGCTCGGAGGAACTGCATTGCAAATAATAATATTCCTTTTTTTTTATTATTTAACTGAAAACTGAAACTTTTGTTTAAGGGAAGTGGAACGAAATAGTTATTTCAATTAAATAAAAATTTTATGTAAAATTGCTTTTGAAATCAAAATTATTATTGGGGGCACTTGTTGAAAATTAATTACAATAAATAAACTTTACATTATCCGATGATTATCTTAATTAACAGTATACCTCATTCAGCATCTTGACCAGTGTTGCCGACAGACTACATCACACAACCGCACTGGGCTGCTACCACTGACCGACCGCTCTGCATGACGACTACTAGTGTACTGGACGCCACTGAACAGAGCTACTCCTCGCAACAACTACTGACAGAGTACTGCTCGTAACACTCGCGCGGTCAAGCGCATACTCTCTGGTCAGAGACGCTGCAATGCCTCGCCATCGCTGCTACGTTACATACGTGTTTCAACCTATAGGAATCTTACCGCAGGCTAATCATCCAGCAATCTATGCCGGTGACTTTAATTCCCACCACACCAGATGGGGATATCAGAGATCCACTCCGGAAGGCGTTGGACTAAGTGACTGGGTGGACAACCGGGACCTACACCTCCTGTTTGATCCTAAGGACAGAGCGTTTTTCAATTCAAAAGTATGGGGCACAAAGACGACACCTGACCTGACCTTTGTCACACACGGCGCAATGGGCGTACCAATGCAAGCTACAAGAAGAGTCCTCGAAGCTTTCCCACAGAGCCAACACCTCCCAATTATTGTGGAGATCGGCCTTTCCATCCCGATCATAAAGAGCCCCCCGATTCCACGGTGGAATCTGAGAAAAGCAGACTGGGGGAAATATACATCTTTTATTGACAAGACAATAAATCGAATACCACCAAGTCCAGAGAACTACCAAAGGCTTGTAAACCTGATATATAAAGGGGCCCTAAAGGATATCCTCCGAGGGGCCCGGAGGGAATACAGTCCTTGCTGGTCAGAGGAGTGCGAGTCATTGTTAGAGCAGTATGAGAGGAGTGGGGAGGACGAGACTGCAGAATGACTGATCAACACTATGAATGAGGAATGTAGGAACAGGTGGAAGATGGCAATGGAGAATCTGGACTTTACCCGTTCTAGCAGGAAGAGCTGGGGTCTACTACGGAAACTGGGTGGTGCCACAACATCATGAAGACCGGCCGCAGGTGTGGGCCCATCTGAAATAGCGACTGCCATGAAACAGACCTCCAAAATACACCTGAAGACTGAGGAGAAGAAAAGGATCTTCAGGAACCTAACCAAGGAATTAGCCAATAATCCAACTAATCTAGATATTGTCAAAGCAGTAGACGTCGAGGAGATTACCCAGGCCCTAACACTAATGCAAACAGGGAAAGCAGCCGGACCCGACGAAATCCTCCCAGAATTTCTGAGGGAGCTGGGACCCATTGGGAGGAAATGGATGGCCAAGCTCTTCACGGAATGCATTAAATCAGGTGCACTCCCGAAGTTATGGAAAGAAGCTAAGGTAATAGCGGTACTGAAACCAGGGAAGGATGGAGATAATCCAAAGAACTGTAGACCGATCTCACTGCTTTGTACCTCTTACAAACTATTTGAGAGAATATTACTGGCCAGACTAGCACCATACATTAAGGCGAACCTCCCGCACTATCAAGCAGGGTTCCGTGTGGGAAGGAACTGCTGTGAACAAGTTCTGTCCCTTACAACATATATAGAGAAAGGCTATCAGAACAAGCTGAAAACGGGCCTGGTATTAATAGATCTTACATCAGCCTATGACACTGTCTGGACCGAAGGACTACTGCTCAAACTTACTCAAATTATCAAATGCAATCAGACGTACACATTACTAAAAAATATGCTGACAGGCAGGAAGATCAAGGTCTATCTCCATGGAAAGAGCAGCAAAAGCATGGTCATAAACAATGACCTGCCGCAGGGGTCAGCCGTGGCGCCGACACTTTTTAATTTATACATATCTGATATGCCGAGCACCAGGTCGCGTAAATTTGCGTATGCGGATGATCTGGCCATCGCATACCAAAGCAAAAATTTCGAAGATCTTGAAAAAACATTGAATGCGGACCTTGAAGTGCTGAACACCTACTACCTTAAGTGGCATTTGCGTCCCAACCCCAATAAAACAACCAGTACCATAATGCACCTTAATAACAGAGCTTCATGCAGGAAACTACAGCTTTCCCTGAATGACCGGCATATCAGACATGAGGATAAGCCCAAATATCTGGGAGTAAAATTAGACCGCACACTAATGTTCAGCTCCCATCTGGAAGACACCAAACAGAAATTAAAATCTCAAAATGCCATTATGTCTAAACTGGCCGAAACATCATGGGGGTGCAGAACTAATACACTAAGGACGTCAGCATTATCCCTCGTGTACAGCATGGCTGAATATTGTTCACCAGTCTGGGCGAAAAG
This sequence comes from Schistocerca piceifrons, assembly GCF_021461385.2. Classification (NCBI taxonomy): domain Eukaryota; kingdom Metazoa; phylum Arthropoda; class Insecta; order Orthoptera; family Acrididae; genus Schistocerca; species Schistocerca piceifrons. The sequence continues at coordinate 344,244,674 of NC_060139.1, forward strand.
TGCGCATGTAAATAAAGTAGACACCCAATTGAAAGAGACGATGAGAATTATCTCAGGCGCACTTAGGGCTACCCCATGTGACTGGCTCCCAGTTCTTGCCAACATAGAACCCCCTGATATAAGGCGCTCCGTGGCGACCTCAAGAATATACAGGAAGATCGTACACAATCCAGAACTCCCTATACACCAAGACTTATCACCCATCAACAGGCTAAAATCTAGGTCCCCCTTTTGGAAGATTGGCAGGGAATTACAGGACTTCGACCCAAAGCTAGCCTGGGGGAATCATGGCGCAAAGGGACACACAAGAACCAAAAGCTTATCGATGACCCCAGCAAGAAGATAAATGGTTTTGATCTCCCTCGGAAGCTCTGGGTTGCCTTAAATTGCCTTAGAACAAGTGTGGGAAGATGCAAAGATCTAATGAATAAGTGGGGACTTGTGGAGAGTCCCGTGTGTGAATGTGGTGAAATCCAGACAATGGACCACCTACTGGTGTGTGAAGTGGTTGGATATAGTGGTGAACTGAAGGACATACATTACCTGCCTGACCTAGCCATAGATTGGCTCAAAACTATAAGTAGCGTTGTGTAGTGTTGTAATTTCCTGGTGAATTGTAATGACACTGTAATATTTGCCTTGTATATGCCGAACGAATAAATAAATAAGAATAGTGTTTGTAATAAAGATGTAATAAATTTAAATGTCATTCTGGATGCTGGAGTTTTACTGCATTAACAGTGGAAATGTAGGAAATGATGAACTTTTTTTGCTTTTGCCATTTTGCGTGTGGGGGTGGGGGGGGAGGGGGGGGGGGGAAGGGCAGGGAGGTGGAGGGGGGGGGGGATGGGTGCAGTGACAAAATGTTTCATAAAGGTTTCAAATCATGTATAAAGTTTATTGGAAGTTGCTAAGTATTTTTATTCTGAAATACTGGGTGAATATAGACTGCATCATTTGCATACCATGAGTTACACTGCCTCAATGCATATAGTTTCTAAGTGTAAAATATGTCTTACTGTATTAATCCTTTAACAATAATTACATAAAATATTAGGACTCAAGTTTTTGTTAAAAAGTTTTCAGTGGTGATGAGCCACAGTCATATTTTTAAAGAATAAGCTGTCATATATTCATAAATATAATAATTTATAATATATTTATAAGTATAATATAATGTATTTATAAATATAGTAGTACACAGTCAAATGGCACTTCATTCTTTCAACAACTTTCAACAATTTTTGTTGTCCCCAGAAGCCGCTAGATAGGTAACCAAGAACTGGAATGATGACAAATCACCAAGTTAGCCATTTAGTAATACAGATAACAATCATCTATCAATATTATGAGAAGAAAAGTCACTACTCAACATATAGCAAAGATGCTGAGTCACAGATAGGCACAGCAAAAAGACTCTCACAGTTATAGGTGTAAGCCGTTAAAGCCTTCATCAACAACATACTGACGTTCATGTGCACACACGCACGTGTGCACACACGCATGTGTGCACACGTGCACACACACACACACACACACACACACACACATGAAAACACAACTTACACATAACAGTTATCTATATATTTTTGCTAGATAAATGTCTACACAACCACACTGATATTTATCAAATAGCAACAATTGCATATTGTATTAACATCCTAGCCACAAATGTGCTACATACTCCACTATTCTGTAAACTTAATTATATATGTAATTAATAGTTGCTGTGTATTGTATTTAATGCTTCAGGTAAAACGCCACTTTCCAACTGGCCAGCAGCAGGACAAATCAAGTTTCATCACGTGTTCTTAAAGTACAGTGAAAATGCCCCACCTGTACTCAAGGACTTAAATTTCACTATAATGCCTCAAGAAAAGGTTAGTTGTGAATTGTTTTGTTACTGATTTATTATTATGAAGCATCCAAGTTATTTATTTCTGAACCTGTAGCAGCTTCATTAACTTCCCAAGCATTTGAAATATATCCATGTTCCACACCATTAATAAATTTTTATGAAGTTACTGTTGATTATATGTAATAATAAAACTATCGTTTTTATTGTAAATGTCATGTGGTATGGAAGGCTATTGCTTTTTATGGCTGTTGCTTTGAGGGCTTCTGTACCTAGCCCCTTGGCTATAATCCATTCACTCAGATATTTAAAGCTGTTCTGTAGCCTGTCTGGTATTTGGTGTTTAATAGGTTGTATTGTCCTTGAGATCTGACATAACATCTGGGTCCCCCTCGCCCCACCCCACCCCCAACTACCAAAAAAAGAGAGAGAGGGACAAGAAGAAAAAGAAGATATTTGAAAGTATGTTTATTCTGCTGCATCCTTCACGACAGTAATTTATTAATTTTTACTGCTGATATTTCAAAATCTTCTATCTTTATGTCTATGTCATCTGTAAAAACTAAATATTCTCTCCACTCCTTTCTTCTTAGTCTCAGTCTTTAAAAGTTTAAAGAGGTTCCAGAATTTTAGTTCCTTGTGCCATTATTTTATTATTATTGTGTTCTATTCGAATGATGTTTTTGGCACTAATGCATCTGCTTGTTTGTGTAGTTCTGAGATTTGTTCTTTGGCACTATTCAGTGAGTCAGTAATTAATCCCATGTCATTTGCAGATCTTAGACAATCTATGGTGTTTTTATTTGAATTTCTTCCTAATTGAACATCCTTGGTATTGATGGATTTCCTCCATTCTCTCACTACCTTCTCTAATGCACAGTTGAAAAGTAGGAGTGGTGAAGCAACCCTGTCTTACTCTTGATTGTATTTCAAAAGGTTTTGAAAGTTTCTCCATAAATTTTACTTTCAGTGTTGTGTTTGTTAAAGTTCCTTTAATTATTACTGTCATTTTATTGTTGAGTCTGAATTCTTTTATAATGCTGATCAATGCATTTGTCAGTTGAGTCATATACCTTTTTCAATTATGCCAAAGTTATTATGTATTTCAAGGTCCTGGTTTTCTCCATTTCTGTTATGTTCTTTAGAGTTAGTATTTACTCTGCACAAAACCTTCCCTTCCTACATCATTCTTGGTACTTTCCTTTAAAACTGCCATGGACAGGATCCCTCTATAATTGTTAGGTTCAGTTTTCTTTCATTTTTTGTGTAGCACACATGTCAGCACCAATGTCCAGTCTGATGGTAAACTGTTCATTGTTCAAATTTCATTAATGATTTCTGTTAGACATAGACCAACATTTTCATTAGAGTGTTTCCACAATTCAGCAGCTATACTGTTCTCCTGACACTTTGTTACTTTTATGTTGTTTTATGATTTTTGGATTTCCTCTATTGTTGGTAATTGAGACTGGTTGTATGCCATATGGTATTATAATTTGGGGTAACTCTTCTCATTCTAAAAGGATATTTTTGGCTCAGAAATGGGTGGTTTGGTCAATAAGTGGTGTAAGTTCGCAAACCTCTTGTCAACCCCTGTTCACTAGACTAGGTATTTTGACATTGGCCTCTCAATATATATATTCTTTACTGTCATTTCTTGTTAACAGTATCAACTTACTCCCAAGGATAAGCAGCTTTCACTCAAGTAATACTCGGCAGAAATCATACCTGCATTTGGATCGGACTTCCTTAACTCTTATGCAGAAAGGTGTGTAGTATAGTACTGCATCCATTTTCAGTAAACTACGTCAAGAGTTCAAAAATCTTGGCAGTAATCCAGGTGCTTTCAAATCTAAACTGAAGAGTTTCCTCATGGGTTGTTCCTATTCTGTTGAGGAGTTCCTTGAAAAATAATCTGATTGATGTTGTATTGTTGATTGTGTTTACTTAAACTTATGACTTCACTTTATTCGGGTTCATAAACATTTTATTTTTAACTGTTGTTACCTAGAAAATTTGCTCCTCAATTTGGTCCTAGGGAACTTGATGTGTAAATAAATAAATAAATAAATAAATATTTGGATTACATTATCAAAATGAAAGTCTTCTTTTGGTGGATCACAGTTGTGTAGTTCTTTAAAGTAGTCCACAAGTGTTCTGCAGCTCTCTGTGCTATTATATGCAGTCTTTTCCATTTTTGGATGTATAAACTGTAACTTGGTGGTGTGCATTTCTTTAAATTATTTTGAATGTTTTATAAAAGCTCATTGTGTTGTTGTGCTTAAAATATAGCTCAATTGATGTTGGTTGATCTTTTTTATGTTGTAACCTGATATTTTGAGATCTTTAGATGCACGTTTCCTTGCTTCTATAATTTTTTTCAGTTTTATTAATTTTATTTGCATTCCAGATGTTCCAAACTCATTGCCTCTTGATAATTAACTCATCACAATCATCATTCCACCAAGAATCTTTTCATTTCTTTTTACGTGGAATAGTTTCTTCTACAGACTGAGTAATATCTTTGAAGCACTTCCCAACATTCATGCATTATTTTTCAAACTGCATTTTGTAGTTATTTTCTCTACATAACTTATGTATCTCAAACTTTTTGTGTTGGTTTTGGTTCTTTTTTTCGAAATACTGGTGTAATCCTGAATTTAATGATAAAGACATTGTGATCTCCTGGCAACTTGTACAAGAAGTACCTCCATTGCAGAGTGTCTTCTTAGACCAACATGATCAAGTTGTTTACCCCCACAAATTGGATATGGTGATTGATATCCATGTAGTTTGTTTTCTAGGAAGTTTTGTGAAGAATGTTGGTTTTAGTCCTATGTTAAGCTGTCTAAACAGGTTTAAGAGTCTTTCTCTATTTTTATAGGTTCTTTTATGTGCAGGGAATTGTCCTACTACAGATCTGTACTGACTTTGCCAATATGTACATTCAAGTCTCCAGGTCATAATACTGTTTTTTCAATGGAATCTGGTCTAGGGTGTTGACATACGTTATTATTATTATTATTATTATTACTGCTGTTACAAAACTGTAAGCCTGTGATTGCACTAATTATAATAATATTCTCAGAAGTATATGTATACTGTGAAAACTTTATCGGTTTCTTATGCTCAAACTAAGAATGGTCTGCATCATTTATATTTGATGCAATTGAATATTTGATTGGTGTGCATAGAGTATACAAGGCCGTAGAGTTTTTGACTAGATAGTATAAATATCTGTCAGGACAGAGTTGATAAAATAAGTGAATGACAACAGGATAATGCAAGAAACCTACAATGGATACCTTTTTAAGCTACTGACGGATAATATAGCTAGAAAATGTGGTAGACAAAAGAGATGATAGAAGAAAGAAGAAGAGGAAACTACAGTTAGCAGGCATAACTAAACAAAATTAAGCAAATGAATAGAGTTCCTCATTTTTTTAATAGAGATTGGAACTTCAGTTGATTGATTTTAAATTAAACTAAACTGGAAACAACTGGCATAATTCGAACAGTCCATGGGTGTACTGCCAGTCCATAGTGTCCAACGGGCACAATATTTTGGTGATCAGACTTGTCATCATTCTCAGGTGCACTGACGAACTGAGCTCCTGAGAGTGGGCGGCCATCTTAAATCCCCTCCTCTCGTGAGGCATTCTCTCCACGGTCCGTGCCCGCGTGTCAGTGGTCGCTGAGACGCTGGCGTCGGTGTCTGTGGTGGTGTCGGTGTAATTGCCTCGTCCGCCCTAGTCACCCGTTCGTTTCCTTTGCTGAGCATCTCTTTAATTAGACTCAATGTTGGTTCCCATGCCCTTCTAAGGTTGTAGCAGCAATCTCGGTTGATGAGTCTGTCAATGGTACGAATTTCGATAGCCTATCTAACAATGCTGTCCAAGTATTCAGATGTCTGTGCCCAGACCCTGGTATGTTGGTAGTCCATTTCGTGAATTTCAGACGAACAGTGCTCTGCGACTGCTGACTTGTTGGGGTACCCAAGTCGAGTGCGCCTCTGATGTTCTCAGCAACGATTTTCGATGGTGCGCTCTGTCTGTCCAATATAAGTCTTCCCACATTGACAAGGAGTCTGGTATATGCTGGCCTTCTACAAACCGAGATCATCTTTGACACTTCCCAATAATGCTCGTATTTTATTTGGAGGGCAAAAGACAGTTCCTACTCAGTGTTTCCTCAATATTCGTCCTATTTTCCCTGATAGTGCACCAGTATATGGTATATAGGCAGTGGCTATCTCTTTCTCTGTGACTTCTTTCATCTCCACACACTTTGTTGTAGAGGTGGGGTGGAGAGCATGTCTGATCTGCCATTCCGAGTACCCATTTTCCAGAATACAGTTTTGAGGTGTTCCAGCTCTTGGGGCAGACTCTCTGCATCAGAGATGGTGCGCACCCTGTGCACCAGTGTTTTTAGCACTGAGTAGGAACTGTCTTTTGCCCACCAAATAAAACATGAGCATTATTGGGAAGTGTCAAAGATGATCTCGGTTTTTGGAAGGCTGGCATATACCAGATTCCGTGTCAATGTAGGAAGACCTATATTGGACAGAAAGTGCGCGCCATTGAAGATCGTTGCCGAGAACATCAGAGGCACACTCGACTTGGGTACCCCAACAAGTCAGCGGTCGCAGAGCACTGTTCGTCTGAAAATCACGAAATGGACTACCAACATACCAGGGTCTGGGCACAGACATCTAAATACTCGGACAGCATTGTTAGATAGGCTATCGAAATTCGTACCATTGACGGACTCACCAACTGAGATTGCTGCTACAACCGTAGCAGGGCATGGGAACCAACATTGAGTCTAATTAAAAAGATGCTCAGCAAAGGAAACGAACGGGTGACTAGGGCGGACGAGGCAATTACACCGACACCACCACAGACACCGACACCAGCGTCTCAGCGACCACTGACACGCGGGCACGGACCGTGGAGAGAATGCCTCACGAGGGGAGGGGATTTAAGATGGCCGCCCACTCTCAGGAGCTCAGTTCGTCAGTGCACCTGAGAATGATGACAAGTCTGATCACCAAAATATTGTGCCCATTGGAGACTATGGACTGGCAGTACACTCGTGGACTGTTCAAACAAGAAATATGCATGGAGAAACTGAAGAAGCACAACTGGCATAATGTTTTAATATTCTCAGAATTGGGAAAGTACATTTCATTGCATGTAAAACCCTAAAATATCCACATATACATGGTTTAACTGTACATTGTTCCATAAAAATCAAAGACAGAAATATATAAAATGACGTAGAAGGAAAGAAAACTATAATACTCTGGTGATCAACAATATTACAAATAACTGATAATCACATTCTTAATATCAAGTATGCCTTTCACATTGTAACTGACACACTTACAGACAGATTAACTATAGTTTCATGTATTTAATTTATAAATTAATAGACTGTTTCACTGAGACTCATTATTGCAAAATTTCTGTTACAGGTTGGCATAGTTGGTCGAACAGGAGCTGGAAAATCATCCCTTATTGCTGCACTTTTCAGGCTAGCAAACATAGAAGGAGAAATTATGATTGACAACATAGACACAAGTACTATAGGCCTCCATGACTTCCGTCCTAAAATCTCAATAATCCCTCAGGAACCAGTGCTTTTCTCTGGATCTCTCCGTAAGAACTTGGATCCATTTGATGAATTTCCAGATGCTGATCTGTGGCAGGCATTGGAAGCAGTAAGTTTTTGAACAGTGATTTTTTCACTGCTTTACTCACTTACATTTACATCCTTATAAGAATTTATTTCTTATAATTTTTGTTTCTTATAATTTATACCCTTGAAGAATGATTTTAAAACTGTTGTATAAATACTTCTTTCATTTTACATGTCTGATGATTTACAGTTGCATTAAATATTACTAAACTTATACGCAGATTGCAAATTCATTTGATGTCATAGATATACAATCTGTTAGTGACACATGGAAGTTTATGGTAGACTGGACTTGAACTCTTTGTCAGTAAACCTATCCATACTTCTTTGTATCACTTTTAACATAAAACCAATACTGATAGAAACTCAATCCAGAGATGGAACCCAGCAGTACTGAATGTAACATTGAGAATGAAGAGTAAAGTGGGCATTACTGTTGTTAGAACAATAAATGGAACACATTTGTTTCCAAACAAGACACATCACATACCCTTGGCATTGTACTATTGTGCACTATTTTCAGGGCAATATAGGTACAAATCCAATTGAGGCAAGAAACCAAATGAAATGCAATAACTCTGTAACTAGCTGCCAGAGGTTGGGGGTCCTTTATACCAAAAGTACTCAGAAGGTATCCCTGAAAAAACCCTGAAAGTTTATCGATGGAGCTTTTATTCATCTCCTACATGGATCCATGGAATGTGGAATAAATAAATAAACTCATATAAATAAGTAAGATAAATAGAGAAATGCGGGAGTGAGAAACTACTACACAGATTACTAGAAAATTTTGAAGTGTGAATATTTCATATTTCCTTTCTATTCCAAAATTCCATGTTATAAGAGTAAAGTTAAGAACACCTCTTGCTTATAAAACTGGAATTGCATGACAAGTTACATCCTTTAAATATGTTAACATTTGTGATACTGAAATCAACTCCCCATGATCCATGGACCTTGCCATTGGAGGGGTGGCTTGTGTGCCTCAGTGATACAGATAGCTGTACTATCAGTACAATCACAATGGAGGAGGATTTGTTGATAGGCCAAACATATGTGTAGTTCCTAAAGAGGGGCAGCAGCCTTTTCAGTAGTTGCAGAAGGAAAAGTCTGTATTACTAAATGATCGGGTCTTGTAACATCAGCCGAATGGTCCTCCTGTGCTGGTACTGTGATTGGCTGGAAGCAAGGGGAAACTGTTGTGATTATTGGATTCATGTCTATCCTGTCAACAATAGTGTGTTCACCGTGCTGTTCATAATAGCTTACCTGCATTCCTATTTTGTTATTCATTATTAAACCTACTCCTGCATTATCCCTATTTGATTGTATATTTATAACTCTGTATTCACCCAACCAAGAGTCCTATTCCTGCTGCCACTGAACTTCATTAATTTGCACTATATCTAACTTAAAACTATCTATTCCCCTTCTTAAACTATCTAACCTTACTGCCTGAATAAGGGATCCATTCCACACTTCTCCCCATAGAACACTAGTTTTGTTTCTCCTGACGAACACATCTTTCTGAATTGTCCCCACGAAGAGATCCAAATGGGGGACTATTTTACCTCCAGAATATTTTACCCATCATCATTTAACCATAGAGTAGAGCTGCATGCCCTTGTAAAAATACACGCAGAAAGTGAAGCAAGCACAATTCACACACACATGACCACTGTCTCTGGCTGCTGAGGTCTCAGTGACCTTGGCTCACCTCAGTGGCCAGAGACAGTGGTCATGTGTGTATGAATTGTGCTTGTGTGAATTGTTGTGTTTTCTACTTCAGAAGAAGGCCTTATGGCCAAAAGCTCAAATGTGCAGCAGTCTTTTTGTTGTGTCTGTCTGCAACTCAATGTCTCTTCTACACCAAAGTGCCAAATAAACTGGCACAGCCAAGCATATTCAAATGCACAGATATGTAAACAGGCAGAATACAGCACAGAAATGAGCAATGCCTATATAAGATAACAAGAGTCTGGAATGGTTGTTAGATTGGTTACTGGTGCTGCAATGACAGGTTATCAAGATTTAAGTGAGTTTGAATGTGGTGTTATAGTCAGTGCATGAGCGATGGGACACAGCATCTCCGAGGGCCAGAAAAAGATCCTGTAAGAATGGGACTAATGACATCTGAAGAGATTTGTTAAACATGACAGAAGTGCAAACCTTCCACGAATTGCTGCCGATTGGGCCATCAACATATTAAAACCATTCAACAAAACAGGGTGAACATGGGCTTCATGAATCCATGGAGCCTGCATATCAGCAGGGGACTGTTCAAGCTGGTGGAGGCTCTGTAATGTTGTGGGGCGTGTGTAGTTGGAGTGATATAGGACCCCTGATACATCTAGATATGATTCTGACATGTAACATTTACATAAGCATCCTGTCTGATCACCTGCATCAGTTCATGTCCATTGTGTGTTCCAATGGACTTGAATAATTCCAGCAGGACAATGTGACACCCCACATGTCCATAATTGCTACAGAGTGGCTCCAGAAACACTCTTCTGAGTTTTATTTTATTTTATTTATTTATTACAATACGTATTCTGTAGATCCAGTTCTGCATGTTAAGGCATGGATGTGAAACGAGTCAAAAACATGTAGTTTATTCTTACATTAGTTTCCATAAGGACAATAAACAAAGATTAGTGATATGAGTTGGAAACACAATTGGTAGGATAGAATTACACTCACAAGCTGAGTTCCAGATACAACATTCTGATTTTGTACAAACAATTTTTTACAGATCACATTTAATTCATTATTACATTAGTTTCTATAAAGACAATAAACAAAGATTAATAATACAAGTTGGAAACACAATTGGTAAGATAAAATTACACTCACATGCAGAGTTCCCGATATAACGTTCTGATTTTGCCCAAACAATTTTTTACAGATCACCAATTAATATGATTAACACAGCAAAATATATTGAGGCAGGAATATTCAATAGTAGTTGGGAAATAAAATTAGCTATCTCTGCTGTAGAATTCTTCTAGAAAGTAGAAACTTTTTTTTAAGCAAGAACTTTAGCTTATTTTTAAACAGTACTTTTTTTTATCTCATAGACACTTTATATTACTTGGAAGTGCATTGAAGAGTTTTGTTCTTGTGTATTTCACACCTTTTTGCACCAGGGACAGATTTTTCAGGTCACAGTGTATGTCACATTTTCTCCTTGTGTTATGGTGATGGTACATTTCATTTGTGTCATATTGAGGAGGATTGTGAAACATGAATGTCATGATTGAAAAGATATATTGTGAAGTAGTGGTTAGGATCCCTATTTGTTTAAAAAGATTGCGACATGAGATTCTTGGAGGCACTCCACACAAAATTTGGACAACCTTTTCTGACTTGTAAAAATCTTTTTCAATATTGGTGAATTGCCCCAGAAGATTATTCCATAACACATAAGTGAATGAAAGTAGGCAAAGTAAGTAGCTCTTGAGACATTGATGTCTCCAATTTTGGTGATTATCTGACTGGCAAATGTTGCTAAGCTGAGCCTTTTCAGGGTTTGGTTGATGTTTTGTTTCCAGTTAAGCCTGCTATCTATATATCTGCCCAAGAATTTCAAACAATTTGCTCTCTCTATCTGTTGACTCTCATGTATAATGTTTATTTCCTGTGGACTTTTGTGACCAGAATGGAAATGAATATAATTAGTTTTGCTGAGGTTTATTGATAGAGAATTTACTGTGAGCCAGTTCAGAACATCCTCAAGTAAATGGTTGGCATTTAATTCTAGATCAGAGGTTATCCTACTGTCTATCACAATACTTGTGTCATCAGCAAACATTGTAAAATTGCTTGCTTTGTTTGAGGACAATAGTAGGTGATTGACATATATGAGAAATAGCAGGAGACCAAGGACAGAACCTTATGGAACTCCATATTTTTCTGTTCCTCAGTTGGACTCTATCCCTTCTATATGACTATTGTTTTCTGTTGTCTGCCCCGTAGTTAGTATTTGAGCCAGTTGCCCATTTGTCCTCGCAGTCCATAGTGGTATGCCTTCTCTATAAGTATTATATGATTAACACATTCAAAGGCTTCAGACAGATCACAAAATATGCCCACAGGCAATGTCTTCTTGTTGAGGCATTCCAAACCGTTATTCGTAAACAAAAATATTGCTTCGATTGTGAAAATACCTTCTCTGAATCCAAACTGGTTTTTACTAATTGTTGCATGTTTTTCTAGGTGACTGACTATTCTGGCATATATTAGCTTTTCGAGAACTTTAGAAAATGTAGTCAAAAGAGAGATAGGCTGATAAGGTTGTACCATCTGAGGCATTGCCTCTTTTGTAGAGGGGCTTTGCAATAGCATATTTCATCCTTTCAGGGAAGATATCTTGTTTGAGAGAGGCATTGAATATATGATACTAGGACTTCACTGAACTCATTGCAACAGCAGGATTTTAGAAATTTGCTAGAGATGTCATCAACACCAGTTGAATTTTTTGCTTTCAAAGAAATAATGGTTTTTTAAATATTTCCACTGGCCACCAAACTCCCCAGACATGAACATTATTGAACATATCTGGGATGACTTGCAACGTGCTGTTCAGAAGAGATCTCCACCCCCTCATACTCTTACGGATTTATGGACAGCGCTGCAGGATTCATGGTGTAAATTCCCTCCAGCACTATTTCAGACATTAGTCGCATTCATGCCATGTTGTGTTGTGGCACTTCTGCATACTTGCAGGGGCCCTATATGATATTAGGCAGGTGTACCAGTTTCTTTGGCTCTTCAGTGTATGTGGTTGGTAGCAATGTAACATTTTCATAATATTCTTGTTATTCTGTCCTGATTTTTCCATTATTAATTTTATAACTTATTTCTGGGTTGGAGTGACTTTTCATTTTCCTATGATATGTACAAATTCGTGCTGTTGCCTCTGTCTGTCACACATGACCACTGTCAGTGGCTGCTGAGACTTCTGTGGCTTCATCTGTCTTGTCCAGCATTTAAGTGTGTATCAGTCTGCTCTATTTGTTGCTATTTTGACAATGCAAATAATACTTTTATTTTGTCTCAGATCTTGTTAATATTTGGTTTTCTCTGAATTTACAGGTTGAGCTGAAAGAAGTAGTAAATGAAACGCCAGCAGGGCTTAATTTTCAAGTAACTGAGGGTGGATCAAATTTCAGTGTTGGCCAAAGGCAGCTGATTTGCTTAGCAAGAGCTGTTATTCGCAAAAACAAAATACTTGTTCTTGATGAAGCGACAGCTAATGTGGATCCTGTGTAAGTTGTTTCCATTCATTATGGGTGCTTGTTTCATAACTGAGAAAATACGAGATGGTTGTTTATTAGCAACTCAGTGCTATATCTGTTGGAAATTATTAACAAGTTCTTGATAAAAACTACATATGAAATAGTAATAATCTCTGTTAGCTCATAATAACTTTACAGCCTTTTTGCTTTTCGCTGACCTTGAAAAGGAGTTGGTTAACAGTTCATCAAATATTACTATTATTCACTTACTAGACCACACCATCTACAACAAATGGGATTTCAGAGTTTTGCTTTAGCTTTTGTTTGTGTCCATATTACTTTCATTCTCTCAGTATGGGCACATTTGCCATCATTATTTATTCAGATTCTTCATGGATTTTTCTGCCAGGCCAACTATCCAACTGTGAATTTTGTGCTTAAAATGTTTTCTGTCAGATATATCAAGTTGTGTTATTCTTGCTTCTTTCACATCGTCCTCCACTGAACTGAGTCATTTTACTGGTTAAATTGTTTTTTTACTGCAGTTGTTGTAGAATTCTGCAACCTGTCTAGTTAAGCAGGTCAGTTTCATTCTTTTAACATGTCCATAAAATTTTAGCCTGTTTTTCTTGATATCCAGGAACTATTAATAATCTTTTCAGTTTCATTGTTTGCTCTTAGTGTATGTGTTCCCTCTTTAGTGTAATTTGGACCTAAAATATTCATAAAGACTTCTCATTCTCTCTTTTGGATTTCTGCAGTGTCCTTATTTCCTTTTGACATGATTGTTTCTGACTTATAAAGCAACTCTGGTTTGATTGCTGTGTATTAGTGTCTCAGTTTTCTATCTGTTCTAATAATTGTTCTTTCTAATTTGATTGGCTCATCAATTTTAATCTCTAATTTTAGTTTTCACCACCTTTGGATTACATTTGTAAGACACTGTTGCAAAGCAACTTCTGTTTAAGTTTCAACATTTCTCCCTTGAACTAAGTAGATTTTGTACTGTTTAGTGTTTCGATAATAACTGCAGTCATCTGGAGGTTCAGACCTCGTTCTTTCATAATTTGAAAGAGAGACATGTGGTCCACTGAGTCATATACTTCTTAAAAAATCTACAAAGTTGCAAACTACTTTCGAATCTCAAATTTTTATGTCTGTGGATAAATTTCAGGATTAAAATTTGAATGGGCAAGATCTATTTGGTCTGAAACATTTTTTTTTTTTTTTTACACCTGCCACTTTTGCATTCAAGTTGTTGTTGTTGTCTCTTTTCAGAAGACATTTTAATGGCATTTCATATGTGACTGGAAGAAGGGAAATCCTTCTTATAATTATTAACAACAGTTCTGTCTCCCATCTTATTTAGTGGGTGTGTCAATGCAGTTTTCCAGTCATCCAAAATTTTCTTTGTCTGCTAAATGTTTTGCAAGCATACCAAAACTACTAATCTCAGTTTACCTTCAATCACCTAGCAAAGGGGAAAACTCACTGGTTAGGTAAATAAATAGTTAAATGTCACACTGTGTGTTGTATTGCACTGAAATAATTAAACTGTTAAGCCACGAAGGTGGCTGTGTGGTAATGAATCAAGACTGTTAGATTGTGGAGGTGAGTGCTGTCTCATTTCGAGCCCATATTGTACTGGTTCAGTTCTGCTGTACAACCTCAGTCTGTTTTCCAGGTGGTTACCCATTATTGCATAGGCAGTGGAGGGCTAGATAAGCATTTCTGCTTCAATTATGCACTGTACGAACAGGAAGAATACAAAGAAAAAATAATCTACATTAAAACACTGCAGCACAGATAGAATTCAGCATTGATATATCTACCTGAAGATTTTGCCATTCATTAGTCACCATGTTTTGACAAAAGATTCACAGGACAATTATATATATATATATATAGAGAGAGAAACAGACAGATCCAGGCATATGTCACATTTCTACAATTTGTGTCAGCACTCTCACAAGAAATTAGTCCTTTCCCCATGCCCCATGTAGTACGATATTCTGCTACTGCTCCTCCAAACCGAGTCAGTGGTTCCCATAATTTATTTCTGACAGCACAGTTGAGCTTTATTTAATTAATAATAACAACAGTATATAAAGGTTTGGACTATATGTTTCAACACAGTACCTACATATCAGGTATTATGTGTGTAAATAGATCAATGTTATGACACAAATGGGTTAATTCTTTCAAATGTAAATAGCATGTGAAATGGCTTCATGGGTCAACTGCGATAAATGTAATTTATTTTTATGTTTTTGGGCCAGCAGACTCAGGAGTTCTGCGATAGTTCCATCTTCACTAATGCTTTGTAAATTTTTTTAGGCTTTTGATTTCTCTATCAATTTCCTGTTCTCTTGGTGCTTGTCAATTTGGATTGGTTTTTAGAGCAATTTGTGATGTAAATCTTTATGTGGGATTAATGCATTTTAGAAGTTTCTTGAAATATTTAGAAAAGTCTCTATAATTACCTGGGTTGTCCATTTCCTTTCTGGAAGCAGGTATTTTGCAGCTGGTACTTATTTGGCTGAGTTTTAGTTGTATAAATAGTTCTGGTGTTATTCTTTTGGAAATTTTATTCAATTTCACAGTCACAACTGCCCTCATATTGTCTTTTTGTTTGTCTGATTGAGTAAGATGCTTTGTTTATTGTTGTCAGCATCATATCATTTACATTTTTTTATTTGTTACCTATTCCATTTTCCTGAATTTTCCCTCTTTCCATAACTGTGGTTTAAAAGTGCCCATTAGCATTTTTATGTGATTGTAGAAATTTGGAGATTATATTTTCTAGCACATTCCAAGACTTATATACTTCTTCTGGATCTGATCTACTTTATTGTTAGTCTAATGTTCTGATGACTTAAAGTGTGAGTGTGGATCTGGGTTATATCAGCATATTCCCCCAAACCACCTTCCACTTCTTTACAAGATGACTTACTTGGAATTTGCAGCCACTCTTCGTTACTGGATAACTGGCTGCTGCAAACTCTCTTGACTTCTTCTCTATCAAATAATGCTAGGTACAGGAATTTTTAGACTCTTTCTACTTATGAAATAAGTAGACATAAAAATTTTACTTTTCATCAACTAACGATGTATTTGACCTCCATACACAATAAAAATATCACTTTCCACATGAATGTGTAATTTCCTGCAAGTCTTTCATACAGTTGGATGTGAGAAACAAATTGAATTACAGTTAAAAGAACATTTTCGTGGATACCATGACCTTTCTTAACAGGAATCATAAAAATGATTCTTGCCTCTAATAAGGTTGCGTCAAGAGTCTACAAGAGTACTTTTTCAGCTGTTCTTGTTTTAATAACAATAGTCAATGACACAATAAGCATAGAGCTGTATATAAACTCCATAGTTCTTCTTTACACACTCACTAAAACATCTACGGATTGCCCAACAGGTACTTGTTGTTGCCATCCGACCACTGCGTCTACTTTCTCCCCACAACTGATTTTAAACCTTCATGCACTAACATGTGATGCACAGTAGGTAGGATTCTACCATCCCACACTCATATCCAGAATATTGTGTGTTCGAGACGGTAGAAGGCTGAGTGGTTGTAGAATTTACACAGAAATTCTCGAATCGCTACATTAGATCAGCACATGTGTATTAGCTACTGACTACATTTTATTTTCACATTTGAAGGAAATAGTCAATTATCTATTGATCTCAGAGTAACCTCAGTTGTGGACTCAAGATTAACTTTGAAACCACAAATGCCACAAGCAGATGGGATGGGCATTTGAGGAATCTTTTGTCTGTTTTACTTCTGAACACTCTTTAGTTCCAAAATCCATGGTATTCTTGCTGGAATTTTTTGTTTTTTGCAAGGCTAAGATTTTAATTTTTGCTGACTATAGTGTTTCTCCTAATTTAAAGAACTTCCCTGCCTTTAGGAATGTGTTTATGTTGATAGTGCCCACATTTAATTTCTGGTCACACGTCTGGTGAACCATCGCAGACACATTGCCACTAGCTTTAAGTCTACCATGAAGCTGATCTGCAATGTATACTGTTTCTGATATATAAATTATTTTGGAAAAAGATGCTCCTAATTTTCTAACAACCACTGTAGGGGTTATATTACTTGCTCTGCATTAATATAAAATTCTCTTCGACACTGTAAAGTATGGAAGATTTTCTATTGCTACATCAATTTGACTTGATTCAGTGAAGTGGGAATTGTTCAGCTATTTAAATTACATCTTTGGCAAAAAAGTTACTTGTCCTTAAAATCAATCTAGGTCAAAATAATTTTGAGCTTTGTTGAATCCAAGGAAAGGTATAGCTTTGCATAACAGTATTTGTTCAGTTTCTGATATTTCATTCAATTCCACAAGTACAGACAATATTTCTATTTTATCCCAAAGCACCTGAACAGGAGCTTCATATTGCTTAAGACTATTTGAGCATTAAGAACATGTTACAGTGCTTCTTGTATCTGATAAACATTATGGTATTTAAGAAACTAAATTACCAGTACAAGTATTGTACCATTGCATTGAGTGTGAAATTTTCTTGCATATGGAGCAAGGTACATCAGCAAATATGTTAATTACCTATTTAACAGCTTCATCTTCAAAGGGTATCTGAGATTTATCTATTTGAGCCTTAATTATAAGTAACTATTTCCCTCATTAGGGCTTTCATTCTTGACTATTCAGCTGTTATAAGTTGACACCATGATTAATTGACATATATTTTGTTCAGCAGTTCTGTTATTAATCTTTCATGTTCTAAATTGAAAAATGAGAATGTTGCTCAGGAGCCTCATTTGAAAGTCAGTCAATTTAAGTTTTAAAATAAAGGCTCACCCAGTAATTTGAGAAATTTATTCAAGCAGCTTACAAGCACACAGAACATAATCATAATCTGTGAACTCAACAGGTACATGAGTCATAATTAAGAAAAACCCATAACTTTTGTTATGAGTGAGAAGTCCCCATGCTTTTGATACAGCCCTACCTGTTGGTCACCTGCTGGAGTATAACCAGTAAACCACCAACGTTTAAAGAATCAAACTCCCATTTATGAAACAGCTTCAAACTTCTTGTTACTTCACAAATAAGTTTATTGTGTTAAATATTTGATATCAAGCATGTAAGTGATAAAAAGTTTAGAAAAGCTTTGAAACCATGTTCAAAGTTTGGAGTCATTGTGAAACATAGGGATCTGTTACAATCCCACTGTGAATGGCGAAGGCAGTCTCTGTTACAGATGTGGGAAGCTCCGTTCAGTTACATCACTCAGGTACCAGTCGGTAGATATATCACATCTTATAGTGGTGTCATACTTAATTGAGCATAAAGATGCTTTGCAAAACATATGTGTAATTGTTGATAAACAATAGCTTATTGTAAACAGTTTCAGATAAGTAATATGAAAGAAGTGATTTTCTTACTATGATATTCAAGTGAGCTGTTAATAGTAATGGATTGCTTAAATCATTAGTAATTAAATCTTAAATGTTCTGACTTAATGTCTCAAATTTCAGTTGTGCTCATAACTGTTCAATTACCTATTGATTCCCCCTCCCCCGTACTTGGGTGTAGCCGACAGGAAACCTGAGAAAACTGTGACAATACCTTCAGAAGTTAACAGTACACTAGTGACAGACGATATTGTTCTTTGATAAAAGAAAAAGAGTATAATATACCTTACAGATATTAAGATCGTTAACTACAGATCTCTGAAAGATAATTTGTCACATTGTGAGATTTACGAACATTGTCAATTTTTTGCAGTTTATGCTTTGGTAGTTCGAGTTCTTGCAATTAATTCTTTGTTACTGATAATACCTTTCTATGTCTCCAGGCAAGCTGAGTTTTCTTAAGTTCAATTCTTTTCATAAGTAATACAGTGTCCCTGCTCTCATTATTAAACACTGGATCAGTATATTCTGGATAGCTGGCGCTCTGTTTGAAGCAAAAGCTAGTTTTTCATGCTTCTTTATGTTTATGATGTCATATCTTATGACCCATGTGTTGTACATGATATAATTTTGCAGTTACATTCAGTGAACACAGTCTGTAAAATGCATTGTGAATACAGTTAATAGGGTGAGAAGTGAATTATGCTGTCACACATTGGAATCTGTGCTCAGCATACAACGAATTATATGCTGATTAGTCGTTTAATCAACATTATTTAACATGCATTCATATAAGTAAGAAATTAGGATTGCTGTGCTTTCAGCTATGCACTTTCAACTCTTTCCACACAGCCATACATTACAGAGACCCCATGCTAGACTAATAACTTCTAAAAAAATAATGAATGAAAATGCCTGATACAGTAAGTGATGAACTTTTTTCTAGTTGTTAGTTGTGGGGGAGTAAGCAAGAACAAGTTTTACAAAGGTTTGAAATTATGTGTGCAGTTTATTGCAAGTCATTAAGTGTCCCCCTTCTCAAATACTGGATGAAAATAATCAGGGTATCTGAAAGCGGTGAGTTATCTAATCTAATCTATGCTGCCTTGAGATATACACACAGTTTATAACTATAATACATATCTCACTGTGGTGAAGTTTTCACAAAAGATTGTGCCTCCTAATGAGTAGCTTAAGTCAGGATTTTAAATTTTTAAATTTGGTCACTGTTTATATGAAATACTATCAAATTTTTGTTGCCCCTGGAAGCCATTAGATAGGCAACCTACAACTGAGTTTGTGTTAGATGCCCCACGATAGTTCCTTACTTTTATAGAAGTGTAATCAGACAACCTGCCATGAGATATAACTGGCAGATCTTGACAATTGGGAAATCTTAACACTCTTAATAAATGAGCATGACAGACTATCTGGTAAAAGAAATGTGATACCAACCCAAACAGAAGTTCAGTGTAATCTGAGCTTAGAAGCATCATTTAAGAGCTATAGGTGAACTAAATACAACCTTAACAAGCCAACTGTAATAGTTCACAAGAAATTTATCATATTTTAAAATCTGCAGTCACAATCTTTCTGGATCCACATGTGGTCTGTGTGTTCCTTGCAGGTTAGAAACGGTGGAAAAAATTGCTTTGGTAAGTTACAATTGATCAGATTTCCTGTAAGTGACCATGACATAGGTCAGCCACAGAAGTCGAGTATGAAATTGACTCTGTACAAATTTAAAAAATACCCATACACATATGTGAGACTTTCATATTTTTTGCCTGGTACATACAATCGCAGGATTGTAGTAAGAATATTACCATTACCCCCCGCCCTCTCCCAACCTACCCTCTTGTTCTGACCAAATTTTTGGGGGGTTTTCATTGGTTGTGAGGCAAATACTGCACCCGGAAATCCCCATCCAGATATTCCCAATTGAGTCTCCTTGTGCCACACTGTCTCATCGCCTGGATAAAACAGATTCTTTTCTTCCTAATATGCTGTATGCAAGAAAATTTTAGATTTATATTGAATTGTTCCTTTGTTAACAAAGAAGTTGAGTATATCAATTCCTTGAGACAAATGACTCAAGAAGTTATTAACACTAGCAGTGAGTTTTTGTAGAAAAAATGGTTTTGGAGGATCATGCATTCTAGTTGAAGAACCACTAAGCTTGAACCAGGAACTGTTATTAGAGAGCTGCTGCAATGAACTTTTGAATACAGCATATTAATTATTAGTATATATCATATCTCTGATTATTCAGCTACATGTGCATTTTTAGACAAATTTGAAACCTTGGTGGTAGGTTGCAGATAGAAATGTCATGTAAAAAGTTCATAATTTGTGCTGACTTCAACATAAATA
Organism: Schistocerca piceifrons; assembly: GCF_021461385.2. NCBI lineage: Eukaryota > Metazoa > Arthropoda > Insecta > Orthoptera > Acrididae > Schistocerca > Schistocerca piceifrons. The sequence goes on from NC_060139.1 coordinate 344,265,249, forward strand.
TAAGAGCTGATGACAGGTTTGCTGTTTCTCTGAGGGACATGTTATCTACATATGGCTTAGCATTAAACTTTAGTGAGCACACTAGAATAACAGCATCTTCTGCTACATGTATAGATAATATAGTGAGCAGCATCAACCATGGTGCCGCAGAAAAGTTCATCTTAAAATTAGGTATATCTGATCATTCAGCCCTTTTTATCTCATTGCCACATTTAGATAAAACTGTAACAGTGAAGTGAGTCAGGAACTTCAGCCAACACAATGTGAATACATTTGCCTCAAGACTAAATCAGATGTCCTGGTTGTGCAGCAAGCAGTTCTCAGTAAGCACAAACTATGATGCTTTTTTATCAGAATTCGTGAGTGTTTTCAATGAATGCTTCCCCTTTATAACAATGTGTGACAAAAACTGTAAGAAGAACTCCTGGATAACTGAAGGTTCAAATGGCTCTGAGCACTATGGGACTCAACTTCTGAGGTCATCAGTCCCCTAGAACTTAGAACTACTTAAACCTATCTAACCTATGGACATCACACACATCCATGCCCAAGGCAGGATTCGAACCTGCGACCGTAGCGGTCTTGCGGCTCCAGACTGTAGCGCCTAGAACTGCACGGCCACTCCGTCCGGCGATAACTGAAGGCATCAGGGTCTCTAGTATTAGAAAGAGGATACTGCACATGGAAGTGAAAAACAACTATGATGCAGAGCATGTCAGCTATGTAAACAAATACAAAATTGGTAGAGTAGTTAAACAGGAAAAACATATGCAAACAGTAAATACATCAAAAGCTATATGGCAGATTGTCAGGACTGAAATATGTGCTGAAAAAACAAAAAAGTTTTAATCATAAATTAGAAATAGATGGGGAATGATTACAAACTCCAGACATATCTGCAAAGAATTCAACAGGTATTTCATAAATTCTAACAAAATTGATCATCTCCCTCCTCCACACATAAGTCCCAATATAATGTGGCACAGATCAGTAGTATTCAAATTCACTCATGTATCCTGCTATGAAGTGGCTAACATTATAAAATCCCTAAAAAATCTCAAATCTGTGGGCTGGGATGAACTGCTAACAAAAATAATAAAGACAGGATGTGATTATATTGCACTCCAACTCTGTCACATAATAAATCAATCCTTTGATGAGGGCTGCTTCCCGGACAGGCGGAAGTTCAAAAAGGGCAGACAAGAGGAGATATGAAATTTTTGCCCAGTATCAATACTACCAATTATTTCTAAAGTATTTGAGTGAGTAATGTGTAATGAACTAGAAAAATATAAGAAGAAACATAACATTATTCTTAATAATCAGTATATATTTAAGAAGGGCCAAAGCACTGTTCATACTATTAATGAACTAATCACTAAAATTAGCAGATGACTCAATAACAAGGAGAGTGTATCTGGTATCTTCTGTGACCTCAGCAAAGTATTTTATATGGTAAATCATAAGCAGCTGCTCCTCGAATTAGCTTCTTATGGCTTCCGTGAAAAATCTTTAAGTTGGTTCACTTTGTATCTAAAAAATAGGAAACAGAGGGTAGTTATACAACATAAGGGTGAGAAAGCTTGCTCTAGCTGGAAGGAAGTACAAGCTGTTGTACCCCAGGGGTCCATACTAGGCCCATTACTATTCCTGTACTGTATAAATGACATGACATGCCAGGTCAGATACAATTCTGTCTGCAGATGACACAGCAGCAGTAGTCTGCTGTAAAAACACTGAAGAACTAGCACAAAAAAACGAAGCAGATCCTGAGTAACTGACTTAGCTATTAGGAACATTGTGTATCATGCTTATTTTATATCAGCTGTAGGATATGGCACAATTTTTTGGGGAGTTGAAAGAGGAAGCCTCCTCAGAGTGTTCAAGCTACAGAAGAAAATTATTGGAGCTATGACTGGAATAAAAAATAGACAATCATGCAAGGCTTTATTTGCAAGCCTTGACTTACTGACAATTCCTTTCGTGTTTATATACGATACACTTCTCTTTGAGTTAAAAAAAAAAAAAACACATCTTTTTAAGGGAAATTCCTTTACACATGTTTATGAAACAAAGCACAAACAAGATAACATGTTACCTCACCACAGACTAACATTATTTGAAAATACTCCATATGACATGGCTTTGAAGCTTAGCAATAAAATGTGTTCAAAGTTGAAGGTTGCAAGCTAGGACCCACAGGTGCAAACACTGAAAATATTTAAGAAGCAAATGCTATTACAGCGTGGATGATTTTATAAATGAGGAAGACAAGTAGAAGATATTATATTTGGTTTTTTCCCTGTTTTTTTTCTACATTATGTTCTATGTGTATGCTTATGTTCCCTTTTAATGGAGGTATATGTACTGTTTATGAATGTCCATACTTATAAACTATGTATCACATAAACTATGTACCTAAATATCTAGATGTATACATATATACTACTTTTATGAAAGTATCTGCTCTTCGAAGTATGTCAGTATTCATAAACTAGAGAAACAAACATGAAAAATACTTAAAAAAGAATGATTTTAAACCACTGTGGAAACTTTAAGAAACAGGAAGAAATCTAACATGTAATTGTTTTCTATGTTGTAATGTGCTTCTGGGAGCATCCATATGCTTTATTTTAATGTATCTTGTTTTAAGGTATATTTAGGTAGGCTTAGAATTATTCATTGACAAGTCACCAATGTTTCAATCAAATGATTGTATATAACATGTCATGTGATAATAAAGATTCTATTCTATTCTAGATACTTTTTGGGGGAATTCAGAGTGAGATCCATATTAGTGAACCATGTGAATTCACTAAACTTCAAATTTACTTTGAGATGCATACACCAACTTATTGACTGCAGATAGCTCCTTTCCTCATAGTGAAAGTCACGAATGTACAAAAGCGACATATATAGTAATATATGTGATCAGATGGATTTCACAATCTATCAGTGTTTGTTTTAAAGTACAGTTAATTTCATATGCTTTAGGTAGGTACCCACATTTTGAAATCTCATTCTGACTGAATGATAACTGTTATTTCAGGACTGACTCACTTATTCAGCAAACAGTCCGTGTGAGGTTTGCTGAGTGTACAGTACTTACCATTGCTCATCGATTGCATACAATTATGGACAGTGATAAGGTTCTAGTTATGGACAATGGTAAACTCAAGGTAAGAAAGCATTTTCAGCAAGAAGACAATATTATTTTACAAATATGAAGAGGTAATTCATGTTTTTTTTAAAGATTTGGATGCAGAAGATTGTATGCTGATAGGATATAAGACACAGCTCAAGTTGTGGTCCATAGTTTTGGTTGTAGATATTACTTCAGGTCGTAGAGCTGCAACAAAATAATGAAAGAAGAAAACTTTGCATGGAATATAACAAAATAGTTTTAAATGAAATCATTCTGCATTGGGCTGTTAAAACATTATTTATTGTGATTTCAATTTTGAGACATGGTCATTTTCAAGCATTGTGGGATGTTGTAACGCACTCAATAATATAAAGCTGTGTAACAGAAATTGTATTTGATGATGTGAATTTATCTGCTGTTCTATATACCATACACATTAGAAATATGGTGAAATAATGATCTAAACACTTAAATTACAAACCCACAATGCTTGAAAATGACCATGTTGTGAAACTGCAATCACAATAAGTAATGTTTCAACAGCTTAAAGTGGAATGATTTCGTGTAAAAATTTCATGAAGGCCTTGGACATAGCCATCATCAAACTTACGACAAAATATGACTTATAGTGCAGGCTCAAATACATCAAATTTTTATTTAAGAAAGCAAGCACAATAAATTTATGTACACTTGTTACTGAAACTCAGCGTATCTACAACAGGAATTTTACTACCAATACTTACAGAAAAATTTAGTATTTAAATGTAACTTGTTATTATTTCATCTCTGTTGCAACAATTATTCTTATTTATATATTCATTTGCTGAAAATTTGCATTGCATGAATGTCATCTGGTATACGTATTAATGTTACATTTTTCATTACATATGAATGTAAAAACAAGAAAATATTTACACACTCCTCCTACCTTTCGCAGAGTAGGCTTATCAACCTGCTCTGACCTCAGCTCAATATATTTGTACATACAGGGTGTTTCAAAATGCATATATGGGTTTTAAGGGTTTGTAGTATTTATTACATTAAACTAACAATTATAAATAATACATCAAATGAAAGAGCAACTCAAATGGTTTTTCTTACAAGCATTCAATATGGGACAATATGGGACATCTCGTCGATATTCGAATTCTTCCCATGTCTTGATCAGTGCAACAAGGCTATTTTGAAAGGCAATTGGATCAGCTGGTAGCAAAGACACTACTCATGATAGTTTATGAACCCTCAAAGGTAAAAGTTGCATGGCATCGGATCAGGTGTGAAGGTGGAGATCATACAAAACAGTCTCTGTCATCTGGCCCCTTGCGGCCAGTTCAGCAGTCAGGTAGAACATTGTTTAACCAACTGCATACTGAGTTATGACAGGCAGGTGGCACACCATCTAGCCGGCAATTTAAGTTCTGTATGTCACCTTCTTCCAGTTGAGAAAAGAGCTATTGTACTAACACATGAAGATAAGAAAACCAGTTACAGGTGCTTCACTGATAAACTTTCCGCCAGGATATGACAGATAAAACATTTAATTTAGAAGAGTCTCACTGCATCTGTACCATCCCGTGGTGATTTGGTGACCCCCAGATGTGCACATTATGTGTGGTGACATTTTCACTTAGGTGAAATGTCGATTCATCACTGAAGATCTTCATCGTCATGCAGTAACATTCAGTTTGCAAAATTTGCAGTTAAAACATGTTCTGTAGGGTGTAAAGTCTGTAAAAACGGCAAATGATAAGGACATTGTAGGAAGTATCTCCTTAAAAGCCTCCATACATACCTCACTAGAACTGCTAGTTCACGACGACTAGCCTAGTAAACTGATATCTTGGGGCTACTCGTGAAAATCTCTCTCAATTGCTCAACATGTCCTCCACTCACTTGTTGGATCCATAGTATTCCATTTGCACAGTGGTATACAAACGAAACTATATGAGTTGCTCTTTCATTTGATGTATTATATATAATTATAAATTGAATGTAATAAATACCACAATGCTTTTAAATACATATATTCGTTTTGAAACACCCTGTGTATGGGCATAATACTTTCACATTGTTTAGGACAAATGTACAGAATTTACAAGATGGCTTCGTACATCACACTACTTTTTTTACTTTTGTATCATTAAGAATCTTAAATATGTTTTATAATGGAAGTACCTCTGCAACTATAACAACCTTTACGTGCTTATGTCACAGCATGCTATTTGGTACAGAAATATTTCTTTACAGTGTACAAAACCAAAGACAAAATACCACTTGAGGCCCCTACACATGCACCTTTCGACCCACTGACATATTGGATGTATGTAGACACTTTGTCCAACCGACCAACCAACTTTTCTTGTTATGATGCCAGTCAAGTATGACCACCTGACACCTGACAGCTGATCTCCATTACTCACCCAACAAATTCTTTCATGTGTAACACTGTCTTGCCAACCACCTGAGAAAAGTTCATCTTTTGTCACTGCTTATGGGATTAATTGCTGTTCTATCATTCATGACAGAGCGCAAAACAGACAAAACTTTAATGACTCCATTTCCGGAGAAATTTAAAGAAATTAGAAGTTTGTGGGACACATCATGCTAGGAGTATAGCAATAGAGATGCAAAAAATGAAACACTTTGTAAAATTCTTCAAGGAATCCATAATGCTTTCATGCAGCGCATAGAGAGAATAGAAGTTATATGTTTTATGAATAGAAGTTTGTCAACCTTCTGTATTTCAGTTTTTAGATTTTATATCTGATACATGTTGAAAATGAAATCTAAAAATCAAAATGCAGATAGATTAGACCTCAGATTCATTCCTGATATTTATCAGAAGTAAAATATAAAAACCAAAATATAGGTGGTCAGTGGATGTTTATTCACAAAATATACTTGCTTCATTGTTATAAGTGTTAAAGAAGTCTAGCCTATACCCAAGCCTTCTGCTATGAAGAGCAAATTGTGGATTCAGTTCTAACAGTTGCTAAATGCTTCACTTCTCATGTGTTTGTTGTATTTATTAGATGATGTGGTCCACCACCACTTTTAATCTTTCTTCTTCTAATCTGAAATGAGTTTATTAACCTCATAGAAGCATCTTTTATATTATATGCATAAAAAAATAATAAAGTGTACATAAACATCTTTTGTTTTAGTTAAATCAAACAATGGAAATTCCAGGTAGGAATATCAACAATGTAGGAAAAGACAGATTGCTACTTACCATAAAGAAGATATGTTAAGTTGCAGACAGCCACAATTAAAAGACACTTACAAAAAGCTTTTGGCCACAGTCTTCATCAGCAAAAGTCAGACACACACCATTCACATGAACAAGCAAGTACTCCTCATGCACATGACCGCCAGCTGTAGCATCTCAGGCCGGAATGCCATTCCTCCTTGTGCTCCTCTCCATAATACACAGAACAAGAAGTAAGACACAAATAGCTTTTTTTACACTCTGGATGTCAGAAGATGACTAAAATATGATCTGAGTTAAGTTTCAGTACCCAGCAAAATATATTTGAATTTATATTTGAGTAGATTTTGTTAATGTGGTTTTGCCCATGGCAGAAGTCTGTCCAACTTTTAGTGTGAAATTTATCATTCTGTCCTTAATGACTGTTTCTGCTATTTTAGACTGAACAGGTGTAATAAATAGTTATGCTTCTGTTGTTTCTTGGGTAGCCTTTATCCTCTCCTTGAAATATTGTTACTACATTGCTTCTCCTTAGGCATTTTAGTAGTACTCTTTCTTTCATTACTAGATTTATCAACATGTCAGAGGCTTTGTAAGATATTTAACATGATATTTAAACATGTCTGCTGATTTTATGTCCAATCCAATCTGTGTCTTTATTTTTTAGTTCCCTAATGATTTTGAAACTTCCAAGTCATCTGCTAGAAATAGTAATAAACTCACAATCACTGATATGTCTCAGTTTTATTTGTTGTTAAGGGTAATGTGTTCATCTCAAATAATTGACACCCTATCCCATTTTTATTTTACTTCAGTTTAACATTCATGCCTGCATGACTTCATTTTGCTCTCTGTGGAATTTATCAGAGAATATTCTCAGTACTATTTTTGCATTTACCATCACTGTTAACATTTATGTTTTCCTTGGACATGTAACAATCCCTCTTGTTATTTTCTTCTTCTAGCTGTAGAAGTTACTTTTTGTTTTAACAACTTTCATTCTGTCTGAATTGCCTACTCTGCCCATTTTGCGGTAATATGTCACCTAGTTTAGTCATTTTCTTAACTTAGAAAAAAAGTGTAAGAGCAATGCAATATTCTTGGCAACAGATTTTTGCAAATCCCTCTTTGAAAAGTCATCAGTCTTCCTGCTCCACTGTAAAGGGCTATATATACTAGAAAGTTGTAAATATGCTTGAAATAATTTAAATGACGTAAGTAAAAACTTTAATATCAAAGAAGATGATAAAAGAAGAATTCTGTGTCCAGTCAGTAAAGACATCAATTTCTACAAATTCCACTATAAGTAGCTTGATACAAATTTACAGTAGTCTTCCATATAAGAGAAAAATTATTTCATCATTCTCACTTTGTAGTAAAAATCAGAGAATATATTTTTAGACCGTGTGAAATACAAGAGAACTGTAACTCAGTGTAACCGAAAGATGATTCACCTAATCAGCTATCTCAACCATGATGTGCCCATGCCTCTTAATTGAGAACGTTATTCAGTCAGTGATGGTATACCTATGAGCATTTGCACGGTGTGCTCTGTGTTTTTCTGTCACAGTACTATACTGCCATATATGCCGCAGGATGCCATCTGCTACACTCTATGACATGTGCACACATCCAGTGGGCACATTCTGGGATGAGACAGAGATGAGAATCACCTTTACCAGATGCTCACAATGGCAGGATGTGGGCTTCTGATAAGCCTTGCAATTTATGTGATTCTTATTTTCAGTTTTGATGCTACAACTTTCTGCCCTCATTAGGGTAAATGAAATCAGCAGTTTTTCCCATTTTCCCCATGTGGAGTTGACCTCATTATTTCTCAATATCAGCAACACTTGTCGCATCCCCTTCATGTGACTTAGACTTTCTCATTCCCACAGTATGCCTGTATCATAATATTCTGTCTGAATAATGTCTTATATCTGGCTAAGAAACTGTACCTATATTTGCACAGTTGGAGATTAAAAGCTCAGTTTGTAGATTAGCATAAAATTTTCAAATCTGATGCACACAGTATTTTAGCTTAAACTCAGTTAAAGTATTGGGTCAATTTGAAAGAAATGTTGGAGAATAGGATACATACTTGCTTTATTACACATTATACAGATAGACCCCATTATATGCATATTCATTATCCACATTCTTGCATATATGTGAGTTTAGTTTTAACTCCAGTGTTGCATTCTGTTAACAGTACGTGGAAGCACTAATACATCAGCATTTCTCACCATGCACCTTCTGTTGTGTTTGTTGAGACTTGAATCATCATTTCAAGTCAGTAGAGCACTTGACAGGGTCTGTATTTAAAACATTGGGTAAAGGAGAGAAGGTGTCCATGTCAAAAGAAAGATTTGTGTAAGGAGGTCATGTTCAGTAGAAACAAGGTTAGAAGTTTTGTATCACTACACATTCAGTGTGCTTTGGTACTTTCTGAATCCACTGTGAGAACTATTTATGACATACGGGAACAATTTGAAAAACTGCACTATCTTCATTTAACTTAAGTGTGACTGAAATGAGTAAATTTTGCTGGAAAAATGATGGAAAGAATGGAAAAAATGCTAAGCCAGTGGAGTGGGCATCATAACCAATGGTGCATGGCTCTGCCTGAAGCAGCTATCCAAGCTAAAGCCAAGACCTTGTATGCCAATTTAACAAAAGGAAGAAGTCGATCCAACACCTTTCTTGGCCAGCTCAGGTTGGTTTGATTACTTCAAGCAACATTTTGGCTTTCATAATATTAAAATAATAGGAGAGTAATAAATAAATAATACAGATAATAATAATAATAATAAAATATAATAATAATAATAAAACAGACTTATTTTTGAAATGAATGCCTAGCTGCATGTTGATTTCGACTGATGAAAAATCAGTGACAGAGTTTAAGGCCGCCAATGACCAATGCACCTTTCTTTTCAGATGAAAAACATTTTCTCTCACTGTATGACTCTTGTGCATTGTATCCAACATCAGTTGCAAAAAATGCTGCCATTCTCTGTTTTTTTGAACCCCATGTAATAGTGGGTTCATTAAGCCTTAACAACATACCAGTAGCGGATTTCCTAGTTTCCACATCACCAGCATAGTCTGCATTGCTGTGGGTCTGAAGGTGATCTTCTTGTTTTGTAGGAAAATAAAGTCCATAGTGCCCTGAAAATATTTTAGGATCCTTTCCCCAGTGTTGTATTTTCATTGGTTTCTCAAGATGCTGACTGGCACTGTTGACTAATGACAGATATATCATACTACCCACAGCGTGCTTATATGGAACAATGGACACATCCTTTTGTCCATTCTTATGCATGTCAGCACACATCTGACGATGAAAATTATCTGCAGGTACTATTACAGAGTTAACATCCTCTATCCTGACACATCATAGAACCTTCATGGCATAGGCTTCTTGATGCAGAAAAATAGAACCATCTGCTAACCATTCTCCTTGCAGGCCCAAGTAGGTACCCAGTTTTCAGAATTTTTAACACATTTACACACACAACACTTGAATGCCAGGTACATACAGCAGGATATAGTAATAAAGATGCAAAGAAAAGTTCACACACTGTACAGATTCTTTATGAGACCCAAAGACGAAAAATCACTGAGTTTCTGGTACGTGTATATCCTTCGTTTACAAATTTTTAACAACATTTTATAGTAGTATATACTATACTATACTAGTGTATACTATACTACTTCACAAAATAGGCCTATCTACATCTTTTAGGGTCCACACTAATATCAGCTTAAATACTTTGTGTACTAATAAATACATTCATAATAAATCAAGAACTACATTAGAATAATTACATCAGTTCATCAGTAAGTACAATTTTGCTTGTGAGTACTTATCAGTCACTTATTCTTCTATACAGTAATAACATTGGAGTTTTAAATAATTTTTATGCTTAATTTATGGGATTGTCTATGTTTGTTCTTAATTTTATTGTTAATTTTCATTGATGTATAATAGGGAGTATTATCAGACACTTTGAACTTGTGGTATTGTGACCTTGTCTTGTATAAAATAGCAAACTAAGCTACCATCTTTCAGTCTTTGTTTATATTCCCGTCTACTGCCTAATGCCTCCATTATGGTGTGAGTGATTGTCTGTACTTATTCCATTGTTTTTATTCCACCAGGATTGTCCTAGTTAAAATACTTCAGATATTGTTTTAATAATTGCTATTCATGAAGGATTTCATATAAGATTTCTTGTGTGTCTTTGTGAAGCTACTGACATTTGAAAAATTGGTTTTTTCTTTAAATTTTACTTTTTGCTTGTAGTTTCATTTCGAAATATTCTTTTTAATAGAAAGCCATTCTTTGAGCATTTCCTGAAGTAGAGGCAACTTATGCAGCTACAATAAACAGTGTGATATTTGTTAAGTTTCTTATACTCACTAATACACCTCTACATGTTAAGAAGTTCATTATACAGGGTTGTTAGAAAATGTCCGAAATGCTTGTTGTGATGTTGTAGGGCAGATTGTACTGAGACATAAATGTTAAGAAAAAAATGCGATACGTTGCGCCGTTTCCGAAATATGTAGCTTAGAAGCTAGCCAATCAGGTCGTTTCACGCTCAGATTCAAACAGCCTGTGAGGGGCAGTGTTGCCAAATGTATGTTTCATGTTGTAAGCATATAGCTATAAAGCTATGTATTAAAGGCTATTGCCTTATCGGGCAGCATGGTCTGGGGGTAGAAGGCTAGATATGAGAAATGCAAGGTCCCGGATTCAACCCTCAGCAGGATCATTATTTTATTTTTATTTAACCAATTTGTTGTTGTTTGAATGTTTATGTATGAATTTCATGTTAGTAAAGGATTTGAACAACTTTCATTTACATAAAACCCATTGGCGATGGGCACAAGTGCATACATTTATTCCAACAGCTACAGCATATGTAACGTTCAACAATTGCTTATGATTGCAGTGGACAAAGGTCTAACAATATGTAACTGTTTGGACATAATTATAGAAAAGCAGTAAAACTCATACATAGTCAATAGCCATACATGTAACAAATACAGGGAAAATAATGATGAAAAATAAAGGAATACAACTGATGTTTTGTTAGGTCTTTAATGTAACAACATAATTTCCAGGAGCAAAACGTAACAATAAATCTTCACAGTAGCTGCTCAAAGTGTCCTCCTCCAACCTGACGGCATGCATTGTAACGCTGTGTCATGGAGTCCACAAGCTTTCCGAAATCAAAGGTTTCCCTGATTTCATCAAAGGCTAAAATTATCATCGCAAGACGCTCTTCAATTGTGACTACCGGGATTGCGTAGACGATTTATTTCACATACCCCCACAGATAAAAATCTAATGGCGTCAGATCTGGTGAATTAGCTGGCCAGGGAACTCGACCACCTCAGTCAATCCACCTTCGCGGATACAACGCATCTAAATGCTCACGTACTGCAGCAGCAAAGTGCGGCAGTGTGCCATCATGTTGGAATCACATTCCCTGCTGGACCGCCGGTGGAATGATTTAACGTAAATACCATGCGGGTTTGCGTCCGTCCAAATGTGGCTGTTTCAGGAGTTGAATGGTCCTTCTCTGATGAAACATGCCTCGTCTGTCCACAACACCATCCTTTTGAAATGCGGATATTCGTTACATTTATTTAAATACCACACAGAATATTGGTAACGAGAGGGATAGTCCCCTTCCACCACATCGTGTACCTTCTGTAGGTGGTACGGAAATAGGTCTTCGTCGTGTAGGATGTCCAATACTACAGCGTGCGAAACCTGTAGCGACAAACAAATGGATAAATTTTACCATGTGTGGTTTGCAGGCATATATTAAGAACTTCGGAATAACTTTACTTACCCCCAAAGCATTACCAATGGCCCTAGAGCTGGTACTAGGTGTTCCAGCAAATGCATCGAGAACGTTTTCTTCTAATTGAACGTTCTGTACATAGTGTTCTTGTCCAGCATCAACATTTGTTACAGCAAAACTTCCGGTCTCCCTTAACCATCTATCAACTGGTATGAAGGTATTTGCACACAGAATAACGCGGTTGGGGCATCTTGCGTTGTAAATGTTGCAAGCCTCCGGTCCATTTTGACCTGCAGCGCCGTATGCTAAATGCATATCGGCGTATTCCTCGAAACAGTACCGATGTCATGCCATGTTATCACTACGTGTGTGTCAAGCTTACCTCCATTGTTGTTCTGTCACACCTGCTTCCGTGTACCTTCGCAGCTAAGTCTTCCGACAAAGATCGACTGCATACATACGATTCCCGACGGTGATCGAATGACAAGCAGATAAAGGTTCACTACACAGGCCGAGACGATTGGAGTCAGATGTTGTCATAGCATAGATGGAATTGCTGACCCATTGGTCCTGGGTTCGATCCCTGCTACAGGTGAATATTTTCCCGTATTTGTATTTGTATTGCTCTCTTGTTTGGTTTGAGCAAACCACATGGAGAATACGTTTGGCAACACTGCCCCTTCCAGGCTGTTTGAATCTGAGCGTGAAACGACCTGATTGGCTAGCTTCTAAGCTATGTAACTCGGAAACGGCACAACGTATCAAATTGTTTTCTTAACATTTATGTCTCAGTACAACTTTCGCTACAACATCACTACAAGTGTTTCAGACATTTTCTGACCAGTCTGTATAACTCATGTTAGTGGAATTAGTGTGTTGTGACAAATGAAAGTCTTGTAAAATATTTGTGCAGTATGAGAAAAAACCAGTGATCTTCATGTAATTTCATAAGTATTATATCGTACTCTTTATTTACAAGGAAATATTGTGTCTTATACTGTCACAACTCACTGATTCAAACAAAAAATATTCGCTTTTTGTACTCTTTCTGTCAGTGATACATACCACTGAATCTAATTTCAGGAATTTGACCATCCACATGTCCTGCTCAGTGACAAGAACGGTATATTCCACAGTATGGTTGAACAAACAGGCAAGGTTGTGTCAGAAGAGCTGAAGATCATAGCAGAAGAAGTAAGTTATTAAAAAGCTGTTAACTCAAAAATTTAATCTGAAAATTGAAAAGTAATATATATGAAAAATATACAGGCCACAACTCAGGCTGTAGCTGAAATTAAAGAGTGTCTTTGTCTCTTAAACATTCCTTTGGCTTCAGGTTGTCCTTAAATGTCTTTCTTTTGACATTTCAATTGCACACTGTGGTTTTACATCAAGTGGCAATACAAAATGGTGATTGAGAAGCAAATCATTTACACTCCTTATTGTTAAGTACAAAGCATACAACTATCAACTTTATCAGCTGACCACGGTCTCTCATATGTTGTAGTTTGTTTCATGCCATTATATCGAGTTATCAAAATGAAATAATTATCCAAACAAGTCTTATTCTTTCCTGAATTCAGTATGCAAAAGCCAATAAAAAAAGTTGGTAGCTTGGATATCAGTACAACTTTAGAACTGTGAAACATGTACCTCAGTGGTTATACAAGTTGTCTGTATGTAATATGAACTTTACTAGATTCTCTGATTGTATCTGAACATATAAATTGTTCATCATGTTCATACTGTATCTGAATGCTGAATGCAGTGTGAATTACATTTTAATATTTCTTTCTCTTAGTCAGTATGTAAACATTCACATTCTTAGTATATTTTACATTTTGCTAATAAGTAGATGTGTTGATTGCTGATGATGTAATGTTAGTTTTGTGGTTTAGTAGTTTAACAAAAATTGTTGCTTTCTTAGTAGAGAGATAATTTAGAGACCGCTATTATTAGTTCTATAAATAGTTCTATTGCTGAAACTGAACCTAGGTAACGTAGATTTTTAGTTATTTTCAGTAATTGTAAAATTGTACGTCGAGTGAGAAGTGTGGGCCCTGTTGTAGGTTTGTGAGAAGTGGGTTACGGTGTGCGATTTGTTCAAAGTATTTTCATTGGTGGGGAATGCAGTGGGGAAGCCAGTGGGTATTCTAGTGAGATCCTCTCGTGGGAATGCAGAATCTGTAGTAGAAATAAGTTGATAGAGGAGCAGGAGAGTAAGATCTGTGCCCTTCACGTGCAGTTACAATACACAAAGGAGGAACTAGACAGGCTGTGGCGGTGAAGGGTGCTGGGGAATGGGAACTGGCAGTTGGCAAGAAGGCAGTTATGAGGAGGAGGTATTCAGACTTCTGTACTTTGAGTATAAGCAATATATTTGACCAACTGTCAGAGATGAGTGGAGAGGAGCCTCTTGTAGCTGTAAGTGTAGAAAACATGAAGCAGTCCTCAGCAGATAGGAGCCCAAAGTCAGTTACAAAGTCTAACAGAAAGAAGAAGGTTCTGCTGCTAGGTAGTTCACACGGTAGATGTGTGGGCCAACAGTTGCAAGAAGTGTTGGGGAGTGAGTACCAGGTCACCAGCATTGTGAAGCCTAGTGCAGGGTTGGCTCAGGTGACTGACAGCATAGGGGAGTTATGTAGGAATTTTATGAAGGAGGGTCAGGTAGTGATAGTGGGTGGAGCAGGGAACAGTGTCGATAGGGATGGAGAATATGATGTAGGTGGTGACCTGGTAAAGATAGCTATTCAAACTGGTGGCACTAATGTGCATTTTTTGCAACTGTTTCAGCATGATTGGCCTCGTCTTAATGCGGCTGTTAGGTGCATTAAAATGGGGCTGGAGAGGGCACTGATGGCAGAGGGCATGTGTCATACTGCAGTGGTGCCAGTCGAGTCTATCAGTAGATCAAGTTTCACTAGGCATGGCCTGCATCTCAATGGGCTTGGGAAGGGAAGGCTGGCAAAGCTTATAGCTGACATTGTATTGGAAGGTGGTGGGATCACTAATGGAAAAATTCCTGTAGTAGTTGGAGTTAGAGCTGCACCTTTTTTAGATTGAAGTCAGCTGATAGGTATGCCTACTTAAAGGAAGTCCCTCTAACTAAGGAATCACCTTCAGAGGATGTCATGTTTCCAAGTAGAGGAGGAATTGGCATATTTCAATAGAATATAAGATATATTAAAGTTAGTGAACTGCTCATTGATGTTGACTCTGAAATTATTGGTATATCGGAGCACCACTTAAATAATTTGACAATTCAGAGGCTTCCTTTACCAGGGCAGAGATTAGCTGGCTATTCCTCAAGGACTTGCTTGCAGGGTGGTAGACTAGCCATATATATATATATGGTAAGTCTTTCCACTCCCAGGATTGGAATGACCCCTTACCCGCTCCCTTAAAACCCACATCCTTTCGTCTTTCCCTCTCCCCTATATATATATATATATATATATATATATATATATATATATATATATATATATCTAAAAAGAAAGATGATGAAACTTACCAAACAAAAGCGCTGGCAGGTCGATAGACACACAAACAAACACAAACATACACACAAAATTCTAGCTTTCGCAACCAATGGTTGCCTCGTCAGGAAAGAGGGAAGGAGAAGGAAAGACAAAAGGATATGGGTTTTAAGGGAGAGGGTAAGGAGTCATTCCAATCCCGGGAGCGGAAAGACTTACCTTAGGGGGAAAAAAGGACAGGTATACACTCGCACACACACACATATCCATCCACACATACACAGACACAAGCAGACATTTGTAAAGGCCACGTGGAATGTTTCCCTATATATATATATATATATATATATATATATATATATATATATATATAAACAAAGATGATGTGACTTACCATACGAAAGCACTGGCAGGTCGATAGAAACACAAACAAACACATACATACACACAAAATTCTAGCTTTCGCAACCAATGGTTGCTTCGTCAGGAAAGAGGGAAGGAGAGGGAAAGACGAAAGGATGTGGGTTTTAAGGGAGAGGGTAAGGGGTCATTCCAATCCTGGGAGTGGAAAGACTTACCTTAGGGGGAAAAAGGCACAGGTATACACTCGCACACACACACACACACACACACACACACACACACATATCCATCCGCACATATACAGACACAAGCATTGTAAAGGCAAAGAGTTTGGGCAGAGATGTCAGTTGAGGCGGAAGTACAGGGGCAAAGATGTTGTTGAGTAACAAGTGATGTACGAGGGGCGGCAACTTGAAATTAGCGGAGGTTGAGACCAGGTGGGTAACGGGAAGAGAGGATATATTGAAGGGCAAGTTCCCATCTCCGGAGTTCTGATAGGTTGGTGTCAGTGGGAAGTATCCAGATAACCCGGACGGTGTAACACTGTGCCAAGATGTGCTGGCCGTGCACCAAGGCATGTTTAGCCACAGGGTGATCCTCATTACCAACAAACACTGTCTGCCTGCGTCCATTCATGTGAATGGACAGTTTGTTGCTGGTCATGCCCACATAGAACGCTTCACAGTGTAGGCATGTCAGTTGGTAAATCATGTGGGTGCTTTCACATGTGGCTCTGCCTTTCATCGTGTACAACTTCCCGGTTACAGGACTGGAGTAGATGGTGGTGGGAGGGTGCATGGGACAGGTCTTGCACCGGGGGCGGTTACACGGGTAGGAGCCAGAGGGTAGGGAAGATGGTTTGGGAATTTCATAGGGATGAACCAAGAGGTTACGAAGGTTAGGTGGACGGCGGAAAGACACTCTTGGTGGAGTGAGGAGGATTTCATGAAGGAGGGATCTCATTTCAGGGCAGGATTCAAGGAAGTTGTATCCCCGGTGGTGAGCCACATTCAGAGTCTGATCCAGTTCCGGAAAGTATCCTGTCACAAGTGGGGCACTTTTGTGGTTCTTCTTTGGGAGGATCTGGGTTTGAGGGGATGAGGAAGTGGCTCTAGCTATTTGCTTCTGTACCAGATCAGGAGGGTAGTTGCAGGATATGAAAGCTGTTTTCAGGTTATTGGTGTAATGGTTCAGGGATTCAGGACTGGAGCAGAATCGTTTGCCATGAAGACCTAAGCTGTAGGGAAGCGACCGTTTGATATAGAATGGGTGGCAGCTGTCAAAATGAAGGTACTGTTGCTTGTTGGTGGGTTTGATGTGGACAGACGTGTGAAGCTGGCCATTGGACAGACGGAGGTCAACGTCAAGGAAAGTTGCATGGGATTTGAATCTGATGGAACCAAAGGAGTTGAGGTTGGAGAGGAAATTCTGGAGTTCTTCTTCACTGTGAGTCCAGATCATGAAGATGTCATCAATAAATCTGTACCAAACTTTGGGTTGGCAGGCTTGGGTAACCAAGAAGGCTGCCTCTAAGCGACCCATAAATAGGTTGGCGTACGAGGAGCCATCCTGGTACCCATGGCTGTTCCCTTCAATTGTTGGTATGTCTGGCCTTCAAAAGTGAAGAAGTTGTGGGTAAGGATGAAGCTGGCTAAGGTAATGAGGAAAGACGTTTTAGGGAGGGTAGCAGGTGATCGGCGTGAAAGCAAGTGCTCCATCGCAGGAGGCCCTGGACGTGCGGGATATTTGTGTATAAGGAAGTGGCATCAGTGGTTACAAGGATGGTTTCTGGTGGTAACAGACTGAGTAAGGATTCCAGGCATTCAAGAAAGTGGTTGGTGTCTTTGATGAAGGATGGGAGACTGCATGTAACGGGTTGAAGGTGTTGATCTACATAGGCAGAGATACGTTCTGTGGGGGCTTGGTAACCAGCTACAATGGGGCAGCCGGGATGATTGGGTTTGTGAATTTTAGGATGTAGGTAGAAGGTAGGGGTTTCGGGGTGTCGGTGGGGACAGGAGGTTGATGGAGTCAGGTGAAGGGTTTTGTAGGGGGCCTAAGGTTCTGAAGATTCCTTGAAGCTCCGCCTGGACATCAGGAATGGGATTACCTTGGCAAACTTTGTATGTAGTGTTGTCTGAAAGCTGACACAGTCCCTCAGCCACATACTCCCAACGATCAAGTACCACAGTCGTGGAGCCCATGTCAGCCAGAGGAATGATGGTGGATCGGTCAGCTTTCAGATCACGGATAGCCTGGGCTTCAGCTGTGGTGATGTTGGGAGTAGGATTAAGGTTTTTCAAGAAAGATTGAGAGGCAAGGCTGGAAGTGAGAAATACCTGGAAGGTTTGGAGAGGGTGATTTTGAGGAAGAGGAGGTGGGTCCCACTGTGATGGAGGACGGAACTGTTCCAGGCAGGGTTCAATTTGGATAGTGTCTTGGGGAGTTGGATCATTAGGAGTGGGATCAGGATTATTTTTCTTCGTGGCAAAGTGATATTTCCAGCAGAGACTATGAGTGTAGGACAGTAAATCTTTGACGAGGGTAGTTTGGTTGAATCTGGGAGTGGGGCTGAAGGTGATGCCTTTGGATAGGACAGAGGTTTCGGATTGGGAGAGAGGTTTGGAGGAAAGGTTAACTACTGAATTGGGGTATTGTGGTTCCAGATTGTGTTGACTAGAATTTTGAGGTTTTGGGGGGAGTGGAGCTGGAAGTGGGAGATTGAGTAGATGGGAGAGACTGGGTCTGTGTGCAATGAGAGGAGGTTGAGGTTTGTTGGAAAGTTTGTGGAGGGTGAGTGAGTTGCCTTTCCGGAGGTGGGAAACCAGGAGATTGGATAGTTTTTTGAGGTGGAGGGTGGCATGCTGTTCTAATTTGCGGTTGGCCTGTAGGAGGATGCTATGAACAGCCGGTGTGGATGTGGGAGAGGAAAGATTGAGGACTTCGCAACAAACTGTTGCCTCATCAGGAAAGAGGGAAGGAGAGGGAAAGACGAAAGGAAGTGGGTTTTAAGGGAGAGGGTAAGGAGTCATTCCAATCGCGAGAGCGGAAAGACTTACCTTAGGGGGAAAAAAGGACGGGTATACACTCGCACACACACACATATCCATCCACACATATACAGACACAAGCAGACATATTTAAAGACAAAGAGTTTGGGCAGAGATGTCAGTCGAGGCGGAAGTGCAGAGGCAAAGATGATGTTGAATGACAGGTGAGGTGTGAGTGGCGGCAACTTGAAATTAGCGGAGATTGAGGCCTGGTGGGTAACGGGAAGGGAGGATATATTGAAGAGCAAGTTCCCATCTCCGGAGTTCGGATAGGTTGGTGTTGGTGGGAAGCATCCAGATAACCCGGACGGTGTAACACTGTGCCAAGACGTGCTGGCCATGCACCAAGGCATGTTTAGCCACAGGGTGATCCTCATTACCAACAAACACTGTCTACCTGTGTCCATTCATGCGAATGGACAGTTTGTTGCTGGTCATTCCCACATAGAATGCATCACAGTGTCGGCAGGTCAGTTGGTAAATCACGTGGGTGCTTTCACACGTGGCTCTGCCTTTGATCGTGTACACCTTCCGGGTTACAGGACTGGAGTAGGTGGTGGTAGGAGGGTGCGTGGGACAGGTTTTACACCGGGGGCGGTTACAAGGATGGGAGCCAGAGGGTAGGGAAGGTGGTTTGGGGATTTCATAGGGATGAACTAACAGGTTACGAAGGTTAGGTGGACGGCGGAAAGACACTCTTGGTGGAGTGGGGAGGATTTCATGAAGGATGGATCTCATTTCAGGGCAGGATTTGAGGAAGTCGTATCCTGCTGGAGAGCCACATTCAGAGTCTGGTCCAGTCCCGGAAAGTATCCTGTCACAAGAGGGGTACTTTTGTGGTTCTTCTGTGGGGGATTCTGGGTTTGAGGGGATGTGGAAGTGGCTCTGGTTATTTGCTTCTGTACTAGGTCGGAAGGGTAGTTGCGAGATGTGAAAGCTGTTGTTGGTGTAATGGTTCAGGGATTCCGGACTGGAGCAGATTCGTTTGCCACGAAGACCTAGGCTGTAGGGAAGGGACCGTTTGATGTGGAATGGGTGGCAGCTGTCATAATGGAGGTACTGTTGCTTGTTGGTGGGTTTGATGTGGACGGACGTGTGAAGCTGGCCATTGGACAGGTGGAGGTCAACATCAAGGAAAGTGGCATGGGATTTGGAGTAGGACCAGGTGAATCTGATGGAACCAAAGGAGTTGAGGTTGGAGAGGAAATTCCGGAGGTCTTCTTCACTGTGAGTCCAGATCATGAAGATATCATCAATAAATCGGTACCAAACTTTGGGTTGGCAGGCTTGGGTAACCAAGAAGGCTTCCTCTAAGCGACCCATGAATAGGTTGGCGTATGAGGGGGCCATCCTGGTACCCATGGCTGTTCCCTTTAATTGTTGGTATGTCTGGCCTTCAAAAGTGAAGAAGTTGTGGGTCAGGATGAAGCTGGCTAAGGTAATGAGGAAAGAGGTTTTAGGTAGGGTGGCAGGTGATCGGCGTGAAAGGAAGTGCTCCATCGCAGCGAGGCCCTGGACGTGCGGGATATTTGTGTATAAGGAAGTGGCATCAATGGTTACAAGGATGGTTTCCGGGGGTAACGGATTGGGTAAGGATTCCAGGCGTTCGAGAAAGTGGTTGGTGTCTTTGATGAAGGATGGGAGACTGCATGTAATGGGTTGAAGGTGTTGATCTACGTAGCAGAGATATGTTCTGTGGGGGCTTGGTAACCAGCTACAATGGGGCGGCCGGGATGATTGGGTTTGTGAATTTTAGGAAGTAGGTAGAAGGTAGGGGTGCGGGGTGTCGGTGGGGGAGTCAGGTGAAAGGTTTTGTAGGGGGCCTAAGGTTCTGAGGATTCCTTGAAGCTCTGCCTGGACATCAGGAATGGGATTACCTTGGCAAACTTTGTATGTGGTTTTGTCTGAAAGCTGACGCAGTCCCTCAGCCACATACTCCCGACGATCAAGTACCACGGTCGTGGAACCCTTGTCCGCCGGAAGAATGACGATGGGCCGGTCAGCCCTCAGATCACGGATAGCCTGGGCTTCAGCCTCTGCACTTCTGCCTCGACTGACATCTCTGCCCAAAGTCTTTGTCTTTAAATATGTCTGCTTGTGTCTGTATATGTGTGGATGGATATGTGTGTGTGTGCGAGTGTATACCCGTCCTTTTTTCCCCCTAAGGTAAGTCTTTCCACTCCCGGGATTGGAATGACTCCTTACCCTCTCCCTTAAAACCCACTTCCTTTTGTCTTTCCCTCTCCGTCCCTCTTTCCTGATGAGGCAACAGTATGTTGCGAAAGCTTGAATTTTGTGTGTGTGTTTGTGTTTGTTTGTGTGTCTATTGACGTGCCAGTGCTTTCGTTTGGTAAGTCACATCATCTTTGTTTTTTATATATATATATATATATAGGGAAACATTCCACGTGGGAAAAATATATCTAAAAACACAGATGATGTGACTTACCATGTGACTTACCGAACGAAAGTGCTGGCAGGTCGATAGACACACAAACAAACACACGAAATTCAAGCTTTCGCAACAAACTGTTGCCACATCAGGAAAGAGGGAAGGAGAGGGAAAGACGAAAGGATGTGGGTTTTTGAGGGAGAGGGTAAGGAGTCATTGCAATCCCGGGAGCCGAAGGACTTACCTTAGGGGGAAAAAGGGACTGGTATACACTAGCACACACACATATCCATCCGCACATATACAGACACAAGCAGACATTGTAAAGGCAAAGGGTTTGGGCAGAGATGTCAGTCGAGGCGGAAGTACAGAGGCAAAGATGTTGTTGAGTAACAAGTGATGTACAAGGGGCAGCAACTTGAAATTAGCGGAGGTTGAGGCCAGATGGGTAACGGGAAGAGAGGATAAATTGAAGGGTAAGTTCCCATCTCCGTCCCAACACACTACTGAAACATTAATACATTCATGCTATTATTTCTGTCATATACACAGGTATAAGAGAAACGGGAGACATTAAAATGCTAGCTGTGCACACTGTAGCAGTGAACCACATACTTTCTTCATACAGAAACCAGTTTCTAAATATTATTAAAACCCTAATCTAAGATCATAGTTATTATAGTTTAAAATCAGTTTAAAACAAAATGTGATGAGAAATATAAAATAAAAGACAAATACTGATCATTGTACTAATGTAATATAACTGCATAATTTTAAATTATTTTTATTTTATGTATGCAATTGTGGTGTCATACACTTTCTACTCATATAGACAAGTGATTTTTTTGTCTTCTTCAGTCTTACAGGAACAGAATGCATAAAAAATCATCTTGAAGACTAATTAATGAAGAAATGTGAGACTTCATGTGCTCATTAGCAAATAAATAAAAGCCTTAATGGGAAACAGAACAAGGAAGATACGATGGCATTGAAAGGAGTCTTCAAAAACTATTAAGAAAGCCTCATTGTTCATGATGTGTATCACCTAATTTATTTCATTCCATTTTATTTTGAGAATTGTATAGTGCAGTATGTCATTGCTGTTGCAAGAAGTAAATTATATGATTGTGTTTGTATAAAAGAGAGAAGCTAACCCAGAAATAAAACTCCTGAGAATCATATCTACCAAAGTTTCTAATTCACACATTCAGATGTGATAGAAAATTAACGGTTAGATATTAACAAAGAAAACAATCTGATTCTTCCACTAAGTTGTTATTAACAGTATGTGTGTTTTGCATACAGAGTATTATATATGAATATCACATTGTGAAAGTTATTTATAAAAAATAAATTTTAAAAAATGTAAATCTATATTTCTACTATTTTGCAATCATCAACTTTTTCCCACATGTAAGAATTAAACCTTCATATAACAGTGATTTGAAAACTGACTGAAGGGATGGGTTACAGATGACTGTAAATGTAAGTTTTTTGTTACTAGTTTATAATAATAACTGAAATGTGAATTGCAATTTATTCATCTCATGACACACATTTGTAAACCATTTGGTTTGCTTACAGAAGAAATCTCAGAAATTTAGACTACAGTTACAAAAAGTTTTACATTAATAATGAACAATGCAATACTAAAATGATATTTCTATAAACAGATATATATACTTAGTGGGATATGTAATAGCTTATGTCGAGCCCAGATTATCAATACAGTCATTGTGTGGGAAGCATAAAATATTGCTTCTTGTGTTGTACTTATGAGTGAATAGAATAATTTTACTCAAATAATTCTTGTCTGGTGTACAAGAGATAATAATTTCATAAATATATATGAATGAGAGTGTCAGTAATTGTAGATATGTAATTGATGGATCCCATGATTCTTTCTGACACACAGTACTCATATTCTCAACAATGTTTTTTCTGTATTTTTAGTGTCCAAACAATGTTAGCTGAGTTTCTCCAAATAACAATACCATAACTAATAATAAGTTCAAAATAACTTAGATACCTTAATTTTCCCGTGCACTTATCAGTTGCAGTTGATAATATTTCCACTACAAATGCAAAGCTGCTTAATTTGTCGATGAACTACTCAATGTGTGTGTGTATGCAAGCACAATTTTTTTCTGATTTCAGTCCTAAGAACCTGACTGAGTCAGTTTCTTCTAAAAATGATGGTTGCTGTAAATAATCATAATCTGGCCACATTTCTACTGTTTGGGTCTGAACTGCACAGTGATTTTGATTTGTTCAGATTGAACTTATGTAGCTGAAACTAAATTTCTAGGCTACTAATAATACTGATCATTGAATCATGAATTTTTTCTGCAGCCTGAAATATCAGTTGCAAACAAAACTGATGGGGAGGTGATATTTGCTGGTAAATCATTCATGTCAAACAGAATTAGAAATGGACCTAATATGGAGTATTGTGGGACACCCTATGCTAATATTTTCCAGTCAGAATAATAATTTGCTCCATTTAAAATAATACTTACTCTTTATACGATTAACTGAATCTTCTGTCTGCGCTTGTGTGCTTGACAAAACATGACAACAATACTAAATATGAAATCCTCCTTATTTTCTATTCCACAAGTAGGATAGTCGACATTATAAGTCGCAGCCCCACAGGTCTGTGTGGTAACAGGTGACATGAAAATGATATATGAACATTATTAGTGTGTGTATATATAAACATTTATTTGACACATGAGAATACAATCACTCAGTCTGAACTGGTGTCTTGGTCGCAGAGGTTCCGCATCCCCACTCTGTAGTGCTGGTCTGGGATGTCTCCACATATTGTGCCCTCCAGGAGTAAGGAGCACTTGAGGGCATGGTTGAAGGTCATTGTCTGATGCATGTGAAATGTTGACCAGTTGTACTTGTTGGAGCATAGAGATGGCATACATCTGATATGATGTAAATTGTAGAGGACAGTGTAGTTACGAAAAGTGAGCATGGCTGGTGTTAGCTCTTCAACTGTTGATCTCTGGGTTAAATTTCAGTTGTTGTGGAGTCACCAGGATGCATGTCTGGGATAACCATGTCATTTGAGATATTAGTGGGCACACTGATTGTCAGTTTGCCCATAAATGAGAGGTGTGAAATGCTGGTGCAAAATCCACTGTTGACAGAAGGTCCTAAGAAGACTGGTAACAATTGTGGTCATACTTGTGGGGTGGGATGCTTTGCTTCAGTGCATAAGTCATTGTTGACTAACTTGGCTGCAGTTTTATGTGAATGTGAGCTTGTACATTCATCATGGTTGTTTCTGGTTGGGACTGCCATGATTCACAGATACATGAGACTTCTAGGTCATCATAATTCTGTAGGATATTTGTTTCATCTTCAGTGACAAGTGTCCACAGCGGCTCCAGTCTGTTGTTGAGACTGTTGTGGTGCTTCTGTTGATATCAAAGTCAAAGGTATGGGTTCCTCATTTAACAACTTGGTACAGGCCATTTTATGGAGGTTGTAAAGCTGTTCATAATGTATCATCACAGAGCATGATGTGTGTGAAATTCATGAGTTTCTTATGTATGAATGGTTTGGGTGATGTATGTCACACCAGAGGAGATACAAATGAATTGTGTATATGATTCTTGACACACTGTATGATTGTCAGTAGATCCATGGTGTCAGGGATGGGTTCTGGTAATAAAAATTCAACTGGCAGCATTAGGGTCTCGCCGTGGAGTATGTCTGCAAGTGAGGCTGTTAGATCTTCTTTACACTCTAAGCATATGCCAAGGAGTACCCATGGGAGAACTTCAGTCCATGTGCCTCTGTGGCACATGAGAGCTGTCTTCATTGCATGGTGCCATTTGTGTGCTAAGCTGTTGCTTTGACAGTGGTATGCTGTTGTTCAATGGTGAGAAATGCTGCAGCGATTACAAAGAGCCAAACAAAGTGGTGACTCAAATTGGCATCCTTGGTCCGTAGTGATAGTATCTGGACAATTGAAACACAATATCCAGGCTGTAGTAAATGCCTTAGCTGTGGATTTTGCTGCAATGGCTTTTCAGGACAGCTTCTACACAGCATGAAACTCTGTCAGCCACGGAGAGATGTTTGAAGCTCTCTGACTCCACTTGTGGTCCCACGAGATCTAGGAGTATATGGCAGAAGCAATCACATGACATTACAAAACTGCCAAGTGGTGTTTGCACATGTCAACTGATTTAACTTCATTGGCAGTTGAAGCACGTGTGTGTCACGTGACAGTAATGTTCTAACACCCTGCCACGAAAACTGTTTGGTGACTAGCCATGTAACAGGGAGAGAGCCTGGGGGTGCAAGATTATGTAGTCAATCGAAGACCATTTGCTACATGGTGGATCCTGTATTGTGATACATCAAAAGGATATTGACTTCTAACCCAGGGATTGCTCATCGTTTAATTGTGAGATTCGATGAAATGTCTGTGAGCAAAGCTTGCACCGATGGGTCCTTTTCTTCTTGTTCTGGCAGTCTGGTACAGCCTAGAGAGAGATAGAGAGAGGGAATGTGTGCATTCATGACAGGCAGTCCACTACTATGATGTCTGCTCTGTGCAAGTGCGGAACATCAGTTGAATATTGCACAATTAAACCTCAGCCTTAGTATTGCCCAGGATTAACTTTCACTTGAGGGTTTTATATGGCCTCTACTAACAGATTATGATTGGTGTAAATCAAGATTTGGCACCCTTATCTGTCTTCACAGAAGTGCCATATGGCTTCACACACTGCTAGTAACTGCTAGTTGAAAGCTGACCATTTTGATTTGAGATACTGTAAATTTCTTAGAGAAAAACCTGATAGGCCGTGTGGTATCCACTTCCTTCTGTTGCTGTACAGTGCTGATAGCCAAGTCACTGGCGGCAGTTGTAAGCGTAATTTGACTGTGCGGTATTGGTGGTGCCATGGACACTGCCATTGCTAGAGGTTTTTTACAGTGGTCGAATTGAATGCCCTTTGCATTCTGTGGTCCATGCTGTTTCCCACTTCCCCTGTATGTGAGGGCCTGCTAGAGGGTCCATCAATGGTGCCTGTACTTCTGCTGCATGATGTGAGTGGTGGCAATACAAGTTCAGAACACCAAGGAATCGAAGGAGGTCATAGTAACTTTGAGGGGAAGAAAGCTGACAAACTGATTCAGCTTGATCTGGATTCGGTCTTTTGCCTTCTGCAACATCTCATCATCTTGGCTGCTTGAAGAAGAGGTGGTGTTAGACATCAGTCCTTGTGGAGGACCCAACATTGTGTTGATACCGTGTGTAGTACTGTTTCTAATTGCACACTGATAGAGTCTAGCACTTGGCATGTCACACAAGAGGTTGGTGTTCTCCCACCGCAAAGGAGTAAGTGAGGCAGATAGCACTGTACTAACTTGTACTGTTTGGCAATGTGCCGCATCATCTGTTGGAGTGCCAGTGGCCTGCAGAAGCTAAGTGTGACTGTCCTTTGGGGACATGGCCAAAAGGGCCACTGCTGTGTTTTTATATCACAGGTGTTGGTTTTTGGTCACTATTATGTCTCCATACTCTTCATCAAATATGAGGTGTCTAGGAATTCTTCGTACTTATTTCCATAGACAATCAAATCAAACAAGTCATATTAATGAGTTTTATTACAAAAAAGTAAATGACAATACTTAACTTTGACAATTACATAGAAGTGTCGCAAGCAAGGGGCAACATACAAAATAAGCAATCTTATTTGGTATAAACAATCACAAGTCTCTAAGTCTGTGTTGCACAGAGTGTATAAGCGAAATGACTAGTGTTGATGCTGCTATAGAACTCGGTAATCTTGAAGCTGCTATTCAACTGGGTTGTCACCAGTCGGTCACAGTGCTTATGTTTTCTTCACGTAGGGTCTGCTGCCGTTGTGTTGTCGTCCTGGAGAGTGGTCAGTTATCATGTGATTGGCTAACCTCTATGCAAAGCCATCTCTTCTCTTTTGCTCCTGACTGGCGTGCTGCCGCTTGACTTTATGCTGTAACAACGTGCATGTGCAAGTGCGAGGCACATTTTGTGTATCCACCGGTGCATGTCATCATTATCAGAACATAATCATTGCAAGTCGGCACGTGTCTCATGCATTTGATCCTGGACCATGTAAATTGGCAGGAAACAAAGGGTGTTATTAGGAAAGAGACATGTATCAAGCTATCAGGCATCATCCAACTGGGAACTAATTACATGTGGGGTCCCACAAGGTTCCATTTTGGGGCCCTTACTTTTTCTTACATATATCAACGACCCTTCATCAGTAACATTACCCAGATGCCAAGTTCGTTTTGTTTGCCTATGATCCAAAATTGCAATAAATAGCAAATCAAGTATAGTCTTAGAGAGATCAGCTAATAAAATATTTGTGGACATTAATCACTGGTTCCTAGCCAATTCTTTGTCACTAAACTTTGAAAAAACACACTACATTCAGTTCAGAACTTGTAAGGAGTGTCCCATGAGTATATGCCTAACATACGATGACAAGCAGACAGAAGAAGTGGACAGTGTTAAATTCTTGGGATTACAGCTTGATAATAAATTCAACTGGGAGGAGCACACCACAGAACTGCTGAAGTGTCTTAACAAATCTCTATTTGCAATGCGAATTGTGTCAGACATAGGGGATATAAAAATGAAAAAGCTGGCATACTATTCTTGCTTTCATTCCGTAATGTCATATGGGATTATTTTTTGGGGTAATTCATCAAGTCAAGCTAAAGTTTTCCGGGCACAAAAACATGCAGTAAGAGTTATATGTGGTGTGAACTCAAGTATATCCTGCAGAAGCCTGTTTAGGGAACTATGGATACTAACTACTGCTTCCCAATATATTTATTCCTTAACAAAATTTGTCATTAAAAATATATCACTTTTTCAAACCAACAGCTCAATTTGTGGAATCAATACTAGAAATAAGAATAATCTTCACAAGGATTTAAAGTCACTTACTCTTGTACAAAAAGGTGTTAATTATTCAGGAACACACATTTTCAATAACTTGCCAGCAGCTATAAAAATCTTAACAACCAATGAAATTCAGTTTAAGAGAAGCCTACAGGATTTATTGGTGGCCAACTCCTTCTACTCCATTGATGAATTTCTCAGTAAAACCAACTGATTTCAGTGCAGTAATGTGTTAATTGTAAATGTGTGTGTGTGTGTGTGTGTGTGTGTGTGTGTGTGTGTGTGTGTGTGTGTGTGTGTACAATCTAACTTCTGTGCCATTTCAGTGCAGCAATGTGTTCATTGTAAGCAAGTATTATAGTAGTTGTATTACATGTTTATAACCTTATAAATAAATAAAAAAAATTTTTTTATTTTAAATTTAGTGCATTAGTATTTGTAAAATGAGTTTCATATAGTTTTCATTAAAAAATGATGATCATTCCACTTGGGACCTGTGGAATGGTACATTAGCTTATTTGTTTTAGTTCTAAAAATCTGGCTGGCCAGTGTGGCCGTGCGGCTCTAGGCACTTTAGTTCGGAACCGTGTGACCGCTACGGTCGCAGGTTTGAATCCTGCCTCGGGCATGGATGTGTGTGATGTCCTTAGGTTAGTTAGGTTTAAGTAGTTCTAAGTTCTAGGGGACTGATTGCCTCAGATGTTGAGTCCCATAGTGCTCAGAGCCATTTGAGCCATTTTTTTGTAAAAATTTGTCATGTATTGTTGTTTTTCTGACATTTTCTACATCCTGGAGGACATCCTCACTACGGATCAATTGGAATGAAAGTCAGTCTAATCTAATCTAAAAATTGCTTGTAGCGTGATAGCTGACTCGTGTAGTACTAGACCACTGTCGATGAAGGCCGTGATGTGGGTCATCCGCAGGGGTGAATTTAAATTCACATCCCGTGATGAAGTCACAGCATCATGTTAGAGGTCAGGCAAGAGGTCGAAATTTAGAATTTCCACTTACAGTAAGGTTTGTTGGAAAGATACATTGCGTGAATTTGGGTGCCATGTACATGGATGCCCACATCATTAGTACTTGCAGCTGCAGTCCTATGTTTGCAATGTGTGGTTCACATAGTGGGTGAGTCAAGGTGCACATGTCTGATCCTGTGTCAGTGGGGAAGTAGAGATTAGTATCATGATCTCAAACATGTAGGCTTCTGTTGTATGAAGTTGCTATGGATGAGGGGAGGTGACTTGTTGATGTAATGTGGTGCAGCATGCCTATTTCGTCCCATGGTTGTCGTTTGGGTATTTGCAAGGTTGATGACATTTCTGTGCTAATATACTGTATTGCATGTGACGCCACCAGTATTGCGAGTGAGAGTGGGTAGTGTCAGCTAATGCAGTGGACTTGGCCGTTGCTGTGGTGCCATGTCAGCTGGTGACTCGGTGCATGTAGGGGAGCTCGTGATGTCAGCTTCACTTGAGGTCGGGCGGCGTCACAATTGTTTGGAACATGTGACAGCCAGTTGAGCAGATGAGGCATGGGTTCCCAATTTGATGTTTTGCCTGTGTTGAATGTCTTAACTTAGTCTGTCTGCTATAGCTAACTTCCTCCCCAGTAGTTTCGTCTTCTGATCAATCACTGCAAGCTGTAGCTGAGATGTAACATTCACAATCCATCCCCTAGCAAACGATGGTGCCAGAATTGTGAGGGGGTTCCCTTGATGAGCTGTTCATTGTAAATGACTTGCTGCACCTGTCGTTCAGGGGTGCAAGTGATGGGTTTTAGTAGAACTGTTTTCATTGTGTCATATTTGTTGGACGGTGGAGGAGGAAGAATGATGTCGCTTCTCAGTTCTGTATGTTCCGCAAGGTGACAGGTTAGCATTACCAATTTTGAAGTGTGATTAACAGTGCCTCATGTGGGGAGAATACACTCAGCCATCTCAAACCACAAAGACAGTTGTTCAGGTCAGAATGGTGGGAGCCTTGTTTGTTGTGTAGCAGAACACTGTCCTGTGAATACCAATATTTTATGTACTATCAGAACCAACTTCTGCTGGACCCTCAAACATAGTGCACTTGACAAAGTGAACATTGTGCTCGTGTTGCACAAAGGTTGTGTGTATAAGGTGGTTGTGTTGGCAATCGTGGCAAGGCGATGCAGAAGATACAATCAGCACTATGTCTGTTCTTGCAAAAACTGAATGTGAATCATTCTGTAAGCAGACCAGTGTGGGGCCTGCCCACAAGCCTGTTAATAAAAGCTCTGATGGCAGCCATTGTTGATTCACAGTCACTGTGTGCTTTGTAGTGGCATTTGTACCACTTATTGCTTCATATCACACATAGTTTGCCTGAGGCAATGTGCACACTGTACTGCATTAATTGTGTATGGATTTGTAACTGTAGAGCTGTTTAGAACAGCTAATAAGTTATACTTTGTGTCCAATTTTAATGCATTATAGCATGGCACACAACAGTATTTTGCAAATACAAGCGTGATTTGAAAAGTTCTCAGAACGGAATAGGAAAAAAAAGTACTTAAATCACTGAAACCTTATTTTATTTTTCAATGTAGTCTTCTTGTAGATTAACGCACTTGGTCCAACAATGTTCCAGTCCCTCAATCCCATCTTGAAAATGTTTCCTCCAGACCTGCAAAATAGTTGTTAACTCCAGCTATCAATTCTTCGTTTGAAGTGAATCTTCATCCACCAAGAAAAATTTTCAGTTTTGGGAAGAGAAGGCAGTCTGATGGAGCCATATCAGGTGAATAACATGGGTGTGGCAACAAATTCATTCTTTAGTTCGTGTAATTTTGCCATGGCAACATCACATGCGTGCGGGCAAGCGTCAAGAGTCATAGCACCTATCTTTCAGATAATTTTTTCATTTATAATTCTTCAGTTAAAATGTGATATACCCTTTCAGATTACATCTGACAAGTGTGAGTAATTTCACACATTCAATCGGTGATCCTCCATGACCATTTCATGCACTTTTATAATGATTTCTGGAGTTGTGACTCATCTTGGCCGACCACTGGCACCAATGTGAGCCACCACCTGCAGTTGGCTGCACCCTGTGCTCTGCATGGCATCTAGTAGGATCTATTTCCATGTCTGGAATGACTCCTCCCAGTATGGACACTGGCTTTCTTTCACTCCGTGCCAGCCTTGGCCCTAAGGACCCCACAACATGCTCAACATTGGAGCTTCCAGCTACCAACAATCTGACCCTCTGTAACTGCCTGGATCAAGCAGGTTGAGAGGTTTACTATGAAACAGGACAAATGGCTACATCTGGCTGAGGAAATTGTCAGTCACATATAGCACCTGAAAACTGTTTGTCAGACTAACCAGGGAGGCCTTACATTTGGCCCCCCTGGAAGTCTTTTGCAGCCTGCCATGCCCCATGGTGACCTCTCACTCGAGCATGGGTAGGGGTCAACCTCAATGTGAGTAGTAACTGGGTTGGCCACCAGTGTGGACTGATTGACCGACTTGTGGGTCGGGCTGGACATCCGTTGGTTTCCGACAGCCGGTCTGAAACAGTGATGCCCATCAACTGCAGCCTCAAGCTGTGCATCCGAAGCCAACACAGCTTGGAGCTGTCACCAACTTAGATCACATCCACACACAGTAATCACAGTTCCTATCCATACCAAAAATGGTGGAAAGCTGCACTACGAAGACAAGCAAATGACTATCGCCAGGCACTGCGTACCTCTACAGTAGACACTAACAAAAATGTAAGAACTGTGTCAAGTAAATTAGATTAAGAAAAAGATATTTAAAAACTGAACTACCAAAGCAAACAGGTGAGACTAAATAGTTTGCTCCTGGTTAGGAACTTGTAAAATGTCAAAAATCGTACTGACACAAATGAAAACATGAGAACTGTCTAGTAGATATTAAATTAACAAGCAGAAATTCAAAAACTAAACAACAATAGCACATAGATGAAACTGTATAATTCATTCCTGGTTAGGAGCTTGTAAAATGTCACAAAATAGGTTACTTCCCTGTTACTACTATTGCTTGGCTAGCAATGCTGCCTGGGTCTGGTAAATACAATCCTGACCTTTGAGGTCAGGACTTTGTGCTTTATTAAAGGCCATAGAGAAGATTATTTTAATGGACATCATTTTATCATTTTCACACAGTATGCAATGACTGCTCAAAGAAAGTGAACGTGTCCAACAGCTGTCGTGCATAATAGTAAAATCAGATTGCCAATTCTTTATATCAGCACATATGATCGAAACCACGTGATATACTACACTTGCATACAGAACTAAACAGCTATACATTGTTGTCCATATTAGTTAAACAGATTGTCAATAGATGGCACCTTCCAAATAATTTTTATAAAAATGGTCTCAAACTAAAGTTTTTCAACAGAAGCCAAAACTAAACTATTTATGTATTTTTCATTAGTCAACAAAATCTTGAAAATGATGTCACAATCATTATTTTGATTAAGTAATATGGAGGATATAGTGAACTGTCAAAAAACACAGTAGAGAAATTAATATACACGCTGTCAATTTAAACTTCATCTGAAAATGACATTCTTCATCCACCTGCATCAGTCGTAAGAAATATCATATCTAGTCCTTAGCTTCCTCATGTTCTTTGCTTCAAAAATTAAAGAAATGGAAGTTACATTTTATTGTCATCTGCCTTCAATACAACAGACAAAAAAAAAAAAAAAAATGTGCCAAGGAAGACATTAAGTAGTTACTGTGAAATGATACATCTCTGAAGAACTACCATCAGTGCCCTTAAGTCTCTGTGAACTGACCAACTGCTCCTGCTACGATGTGAGTGAAAAGGAAGGAAAGAAGATTAGGATTTAACACCCCAATGACATTGAGGTCATTAGAGATGGACCACAATCTCAGAAAGAGACAAAGATGAAGAAGGAAATCGGCCATGCCAGTTTAGAGGAATCACACCAGTATTTTGCTGAAGCAACTTAGGGAAATAATGGAAAACCTGAATCAGGATGGTTGGAAATGGATATGAACCGTCATCCTCCTCAATACAAATGAAGTGTCCTTACCATTGTGCCACCTTGCTCGGTGCATGAGTGCAAGCCATCTCGCGCGAGCAGATCGGTGAACGGTCCTGTAACAGAGTAATGGAGCTGGAAAAGAGGTGCTCAGCATAACAGCAGCACAGTTTCTCAAACCTGTGCATCACTCGCACCCAGAGCAAAGTTGCTGTAGTCTGTTCATGGTGAGCTGGACATGGCTGTCAACAACATGCTGTACATACTTCTGCATGTGTTGTTACACTATTGAATTCTTCTCTTCCAAAGCCTTTGCCTCTTCATGCACAGTTGCTTACGGTTATGGAGGTTTATGCTGCTGCCTCTCTGCTGGCTTGTCACCGGTGCAGTCCAGTGGTAATGAAACAAACCCAATAATTGCTGGTGCAATAAACGTGCACTCAATATGCCGTATTATTGTGGTTTGTTCTGATACACTTATTCGAATGACACTTCAATATGCGCATGACTGGCCACAAGGAAAATGACTGTCCAGTGAATTTTGATACAAGAATTACCTGGATTAAATGTGTAGCACTGTGATTAAGAAGGAAACTTAAGACTTGTGATGCTTTAGAGTGCATCAGAGTGGCATACATGCTAGAATAACAAAAAACAGCTAAAACATAGGTATTGCTTGAGCAACAATAATCAAAATCTTTGGATTAGATTTAGGAAAATTAAAAATTTCACCTCAATTAATGAGAAATGAACATTAAACCTCCAGCACGTCAGCTCAATAAGCTAACTGTTCTGCTATACCATCACACTGCAAGATGCTGTTGTATTTATGACTAGTGTCCCAGTTGCAATGATAAATTGACAGCCTTCTAAAATTCAGTTTCATGCAATGTTGTGCAAAGTTTATTTAATTTAAGCCGATATCTCTGATTATAATAACTGTATAAATCATGTTGAATCCAGTAACATTTGGTTGTGCTGTTTATGAAACCTGTGGATGTCGTTAACATCATTGTGTGTGTGTGTGTGTGTGTGTGTGTGTGTGTGTGTGTGTGTGTGTGTGTGTTGTTTTCAATGTGGGTATCACATGTAATGAAATGTGAAATAAAAGAACCAGACCCAGGATTCAGGATCCAAACACTTCAGGAAAGAAAGCTGGATGAGGAACTGGAAGTGAACTAATTGTTGCAGCAGTACGGCAATGGCAAATGGTTTAGGTGCGATGTTGAGTGCCAAGTTGGAGATTAGGAATTCCTGGAAGCTGACCAGGGAATGGTTAGTTTGGAGGTGGGAGAGGGTTATGGTTGGATGGTGGCATGAACTGGGAAAGGCTGGGATTGGTTTGGCTTTTGTTGAAGGGACTAATGCAAAGAAGTGTTTTCCTTTCGGGGATTGATAGAAGGAGAATAGGTCTTTGACAAAAATTGGTTCAAATGGCTCTGAGCACTATGGGACTTAACATCTGAGGTCATCAGTCGCCTAGAACTTAGAACTGCTTAAACCTAACTAACCTAAGGACATCACACACATCCATGCCCAAGGCAGGATTCGAACCTGCGACTGTAGCAGTCGCGCAGTTCCAGACTGAAGCGCCTAGAACTGCTCGGCCACACCAGCCGGAGGTCTTTGACAGGTCCAACATGGTTAAATTTGAGTGTAGGGCTGAAGGTTAGGAATCTGGATAGGACTGAAACTTCTGTGGTGAAATTACATTGTTCATAGGTTAACAACAGTGTTCTGGTATTGTTACAGCTCTAGATCTAGTGGAGAGTTGGTAGAAAGTTTTGGGGGATATGGCAAATTGAAAAGGTCAGCTAGGCAGGCTCTGGGTGTGAAGAAGACTTGACAAGGAGGAACACTGTGGCTAGGATACGGGGCAATAGTGGTGATCCACAGTGGCAGTAGGATGTCAGAAGGCTGCATAACTTATGGAGGCCGTGTCTTGATGCTCTTCCAGTTGCTGGAGTGCAAGAAACTCAATTTCAAAGATGTGATGTGTGTAGTAGGAATCTCAGAGTAGCAGTATGTTGTGGAGGGAGCATAGATGAGTCTGGGATTGCTGTGGCATTGGGATGTTTTTGCAGTACCAGTTTATGAGGACAGGGACTGGCAGAATGTGAAAAGGTGAAGGTCATTGTGAAAGGAGGGGTGGGATCCTGAGAAAGGAATTTTTATAGTTAGGCCATTGGGGGGGGGAGTTCCATGGCTTAGGCAGCGTTTAAGGAACAGAATGTGGGGCTCTGTTTGGGTCAATGAAAGGGATAGCTTTTCTTAATTGGTATGGGAAGATAAAGCAGGGGTCCACTGTGACAGGAATGGCGTTTGTGAAACAGGAAATGATGTAGGAAATGGGCAAATGAATGCATTAGGTTATGAGAGGAGCTGGATAACAGGAAAAGATGCGTAGAAATACCTACAGATACGCACAACTATTTAAGAATATGCACAAACACACATGAACACTTCAACAACCTACAAAAACGTGGGAAAATGGACAGACCAGACGTATGTCAGTATGCACGCATTGGGATAGTGGAAGAGAGAGAGAGAGAGGGATGGGGTGCAGAGGATTGGTTACATCGAGGTTCACAAGTTCGTGTGGGTCAGACCAGCGTGGAAAATGCCACATTAAAATATGCGAAAATCTGTGTGGACGGGTCCATCAATACAGGGTGGCTCAGACATCAGGTGTGTACAGATTGGAATGCGATGACAAAATATAGGACAGAAGAGAAAGAAAGGACAATGAGTACAGAATAGTAACAAAGGAAAACATCACTGAGTTGGGGGTTGGAGAAAAGTGATTAGGCAAAATTAAACAATGGAAAGTTCAGGTGGAAATATCACCAGTATTATTAAATGAATGGACTGCTACTCACCATAAAGATGACACTTTAAGTTGCAGACAAGCACAACGAAAAGACCTTTACATATTGAGCATTGGATCAAATTCTTATTCAGAAAGCAAAAAGATACATCAAATTCTCACAAACAAGCACACATCACACACACATGACCTCTGTCTTCTGTCTCTCCAGCCAGAATGCAACAGCATAGAATGAAAGCACTATCCCAGAGTGCAGTGGGGAAGGGGTATGGATAGCAGGGCACAGGTGGGCAGAGAGAAATGAGTGCTGTGTTACAGAGCATGCAGAGACTAGATCGTGGCAAGACAAGGCTATCAGATGCAGCTTCACAAGATTGAGGAGCAGGAAGGGGGGGAATTGGGAGTGGAAAAGAAAAGCAGAGAAGGGGGAAACACTTGTGGATGCATTGTCAGAGAGCAGGGCAAAATTATGAGGAGTTGATGTGTATTGGTATGAGTTGATAGGACTGAGGGGAAGCAGCTGTTTGGTTGATGGTGTGTGGGAGTAGTGTTGCAGGGTCAGGGGTTGAACCCGAGACTCCAGACAGCAGAACTGAAGCCGGGATCCACCGCGCCATGTTTCGTAGGGAGACCGAGCAAGTTCAAGAGCACCAAGGGGAAGTGCAGAGTGATACAGTGTTATTCGGCAGCATTTCTTTATTTAGCTAATTTACAGTACTCGATGGGTGGAGGGTAGGGTCGGCGTACCCCCACAGCACTGTCCCACGAGTCGCGCCGGCTCAGCAACTCCTGGTATGCCAATGCTACTGCTACTGTCATCAAGACCGCTCAGTTGGAAGTCGGCAGCACTCTCCCCAGTCACGGCCAGCCGATGTGTCGCATCTTGCGCCGCATAGCTACCCGTGATTCCAGGGGACCAAGGACTGTACCAACAGTCCCTGGTCCTTGCCACCCTCCGCCCAGTTTGGCCAGCTCTGTCCGATAAAGGTGGATGTACTGGTCACCTGTGGCCCTTGGGCCCTCCTGGATGCAGTGTCGCAACTTGCCGCTAGTGGTGCTTGCCATCCCTGGCGCTGCTGCGTCTCCCGCAGCGTATGCCTCACCCAGACCCTGGTACGCCAGGTCGGAAGTGAATGTGGCCCAGACTGGAGTGGAACCGAGCCCCTCCTGGATGTGTTGCAGGCGGCTGTCACTGCCCTCTTTCATGCAGACCGTGTGATCTCCAAGTTCCAGCCTGCCGTTCAGTCCCACCCCAGTGTTGTGTCCCCGGAGGCAGAATATAGCCCGAACAAGTACATAGAAACAAAGTACAATTTTATGTAGAATACTTATAACATTGCTGCCAGACTATATAAGTGAAGACCAGCACAGGTCTGTACCGACGCTTGACTGACCTGGCACACTCTCTCAAGCCAAAATTGCCTGTCTATTTATATTGCTTTCTCCTTCGCTTCTGACGTAGTGTCAGACAGACACAGAAACTATGGCAGGGATAAGTTCCCACATGTCAGCCACTTACAAATCGCCCTCCTGGCTCCGGCCTAGTGCCCTGCCTCATACATCGCAATAACTTCAAGCAACGCTGCAGTTTCCTGCCTCGTTGTTGCTCCACTCAAAACAAATTGTGCGTGCAATACTGCCGTCGCAGCTCCGCACCCGCAAGTGCCATGTTTACCTTACCTGGCCTGCTGGTTGTTGTCTGTTACCACACTCTGCCAGTGGTCCCAGATTTCCGCACAATAAACCCAGTTTCTTTGCGGGCAGTGGCGAGTCAGACCTAAGCTGTTTTAGCTCCCTTGTTACAATCAAAATCAATCAATCCCTCGACTAGGACTGACACTAGCGCAGCAGTAGGTTACCATAAGTTGAGGCCAGTTTGATTCTGGATCTGTGCAATTCAGAAAAGCTGATGGTGGAGGGAAGGACCAAAATGGCTTGGGTTGTGAAGCAGCATTTTATGTTCAGCTCCATGTTGTACCACAGGGTGATCCCCTTTGCTCTCGATCCCAGTTTGGCAATGGCTATTCACTATGGAAGATAGCTTGTTGGCAGTCATTCTAATATAAAAAGCAGTACAGTGACTTTGGCAGAGCTGGTGTGTGGCATGGCTGCTGTCACAGGTAGTGGAGTAGGACAAATCTGTGACAGGGCTGGAATAGGAAGTGCTGGGTGGGTGGAGTGGATAGGTCTTGCATCTGGGTCTTCCACAGGGATACTGTCTCACTGGCGAGGGGATGGGATTGGGAATGGCATAGGGATGGATTAGAATGTTGTGGATATATGATGGAACACTACTTTAGGCATGATGGGAAGGATCATGGATAAAATATCCCTCATTTCAAGGCATGTATTTGAGATTGTCAGCATACTGGGCAAAGGACTTCTTGTCACTGCAGATACACCTACCTCAGGCGACCTGTATGTATGGGAGCGATTTTTTGGTGTGGAAGCCATGGCAGTTGTTGAAATGCAGGTACTCTTGGTGGATTTAATGTGGACAGAGATGTGGATGGAGCCATTGTGGGCTACATGTAGAAGGTTGGGTGTACAGGTTGTCAGAGGGGTGAGGTGCAAAATGAATTCAGGGGAGGGATTTGGGGGGAGGGCTCAAGGCTTTCAGCAGGGATTGAAGGTTATATTGGACTTCTGGCATGGGATCACTATGGCACAGTTTATAGGTGGAGTAGTCCGATAACTGAAAAGAGGCCTTCCACCAGGTACTCATTGCGATTCATGATGACAGTGGTGTAGCATTTGTCTGTGGGTAGGATCATTTGGTCAGGATCTGTTTTGAGGTTGTGTATTGCTGTTCTTTCTTCCGTTGAAAGTTTGATGTCCTTAGAAAGAGACCTGTGGAAGGATGGTGAGCTCAAGTTGGAGGTAAGGAATTCCTGGAAGGTGCCCAGCAGATGTTTAGGTAGTAGGGCAGGGAATGGGATAATGGTTGGATGGTGGTATGAATTGGGATTGCAGGGTTCATTATAGGGATTAGGCTGGCTTTGGTTTGAGGGATTGCTCGAAAAGAAGTGCTTCCATTGAAGGGATCAGGAGAAGGAGAGTATGTTTTTGACAAGTCCAGCATAGTTCAATTTTGGTGTCAGGCTGAAGGTGAAGTCTTTCAATAAGACTGAAATTTCTGTGTGCCTGAGAATTTTTATGGAAAGGATAACAACAGTGTTCTGGCTCTGGATTTAGTAGGGAGTTGGTAGGGAGTTTTGGGGTATGTGACAATTTGAAAACGTCAGCTTAGCAGGGTCTGGGTGCTGTGAGGGGTTGACAAGGAGGAACACTGTGGGTAGGGTAGGGATTGGATAGTGGTACCCCCAGAAGGCTGGATAACATATGGAGGTAGTATCTTGAATGTTCTTCCAGGTGTGGGGCAACAAGGCATTCAATTTCGGCGATAAGATGTATGTTGCAGGGATGGCAGAAAACAGTATCTTGCAGAGAGTAGAGGTGCCTGTGCCATGGAGATATGTTTTTGCAGTCCTAGGTTTGTGATGGACAAGGAATAGAGAAATGCGAAATGGTGAAGATCATTGGGAAGGAGGGTGGGATCCAGAAAATGGAATTTTTATGGTTACTTCATTGTGAGGGATTCCATGGTTCAGGTAGTGTTTAAGAAACAGGATGAGGGACTGTATTTTAGCTGGTGAAAGGGATACTTTTTCTGAACTGGTGCAGAAAGATGGAGTAGGGGTCCATTGTGGTAGCAATGGCGTTGATGAAACGGGAAATGATGCAGGAAATGGGCAAATTAAAGCGTTAGGTGGGGTTATGAGGGGAGCTGGATAACAGGAAAAGACGTGTATGATGACCTACAGATACGCAAATTACGCACAGATACGTAAAAATATGCAATAAACATGCGCAAATATATAAAAAGTACAGAAAGATGGTTTCAAGGACAGAACGGATGTGTGTGTTGGGATAAGGGAAGAGGGGGACGGGGTGGGGGGGGGGGGGGGGGGATTTGGGGATAGGCTAGGTTGGGGTTCAGAAGTTCGTGTGGCTCAGATCGATATGAAAAGTAACGTGCTGAAAACTAAATTACGTGAGGATGATGAGTGAAATATGATCACTAGGAATAATAATAATAATAATAATCTGTGAAAAGACGTTGGAGCATGAGATGCTGCACCAACAATCCAAGCAGCCATGCAGCCATGTATTGTGTTTGGACAAGACTATTGTTAGTGTGGCTTTGATGTCAGAGCATGTGTGGTTGGGAAGGTGATGAAAAACACAGAAAAGAAGATAAAGGATGGGCACTGAATAGTGTAATGCTTTAGAGTATAGTAACAAAGAAAAACATCACTGGGCTGTGGGATGGAAGGAAAGCCATTAGGCAAAATCAGACATTGGGAAGTTCAAGTTGAAATATCAGCAACACAGGGCAAGGATAGATTGCTAGTCACCGTAAAGATGAAGCATTGAGTTACTGACAGGCACAATGGAAAGGCGAAAAACACCTTACAAACTTTATCTCAGCGCATAATTGCTTCCCCTTTGATGGGAAGGTACACAAACAAATCCGCAGCACAGCCATGGGCACCTGCATGTTCAAAAATGTGTGTGAAATCTTACGCGACTTAGCTGCTACGGTCATCAGTCCCTAAGCTTACACACTACTTAACCTAAATTATCCTAAGGACAAACACCCACCCATGCCCGAAGGAGGACTCGAACCTCCGCCGGTCCATGACTGCAGCACCTTAGACTGCTCGGCTAATCCCGCACAGCGCACCTGCATGGCACCATCCTATGTCAATCTGTTTATGGACCATCTAGACGAGAACTTCCTAGCCTATCAAAACGCGAAACCCCTAGTCTGGTTCAGGTTCATTAACGATATCTTCATGATATTTACTCAAGGTCAGGTCCACTTATCCCCATTCAGCGACACCTCTCCCATCTGTTACACCTTTCCCATCTGCTTCACCTAGTCCTCCTCGACCCTTACCTTCCTGGCTGTTGACATCCTTCTCTCTGATGACTCCATCTTCACCTCTGTCAATACTGAACCCATCAACCACCAACAGATGTGCATTTCAACAGCTTCCTCCCCTTCCATATCAAAACATTCCTCCCGTACATCCTGGCCTCTTGGAGCCAGCGTATCTACAATTGCAAGAAACCCCTTACCCAGAATGCTGAGGGCCTTCCAAAGACCTTCACAAATAGGCATTATCCCCCACATCTAGTCCACAAACAGATTTCCTATGCCACAGCCCAACATACTCACATCCTTCCACCACCCCAAATAACCAGCTACATAGGAGCACCCCTTTGTCATCCAATAGCACCCTGGACTGGAACAAGCGAACCACATCCTTCATCAGGGCTACCACATCCTTTATCAGGGCACTGATTATCTGTCACCATGCCCTGAAATGAGGGATGTGCTCCATCAGCCACCCAACCTCCATGACATCACAGTCCATCCCTATGCCACTCCCAACCTAACTCCTTGTCACAGGGATCATATTCCTGTGGAAGACCCAGGTGCAAGATCTGCAGAATCCACCAACCCAGCGCTTCGTATTGCTGTCATGAGCTTATCCTGACCCATAAGCGACCAGGCAATCTGTGAAAGAACCCATGTCGTATACCAACTCAGCTTCTTATATTGGTATGACTACCAGCCAGCTGACCACCAGGACGAATGACTACTACCACACTGTGGCCAAGAGTAAAGTAGATGACCCTGTGGCACAATGTGCAACTGAACATAACATGCTTGATTTCAATGGCTGCTTCACAACCCTGCCAATCTGGATCATCCCCTCAGCATCAGCTTTTCTGAAGTCCGTAGATGCAAGTTATCCTTACAACACATTCACCACTTCTGAAATTGGCTGCAACCTACAGTAACCTTCTGTGCCCACACCCTCCACCCAACAGTTTCTGCTTTCCCTGTCCTATTACCTCCTCCCAATTCACATTTTCTTACTCTCATTGTCCACCACTCTCTGCCAATGCATGCACTGCTCTTTTCACCTTCTCCATTTCAT
The DNA here is from genome assembly GCF_021461385.2 of Schistocerca piceifrons. Taxonomy (NCBI): domain Eukaryota; kingdom Metazoa; phylum Arthropoda; class Insecta; order Orthoptera; family Acrididae; genus Schistocerca; species Schistocerca piceifrons. The sequence goes on from NC_060139.1 coordinate 344,307,492, forward strand.
TCCCCCCCCCCCCCCTATTCCCCCATGGCCTCCTCCCTGATGCTACACCTAACTGCCTTGTCTTGCTACCATCTAGTCCATGCACACTCCATCACGCAGTTTTCACTTCTCTCCCCTCACGTGTACTCTGCTATATCTCCCCCTTCACGCCCCCCTCCAGATTGCTACTTTCATTCAACACAGTTGCATTCTGGCTGTAGTGACTAGAAGTAGCAGTCATGTGTACCTGATGTATGCTTGTTTGTGTGTGTGTGTTTCCTTTTTGAAGAAGTCTTTGGCCAAAAGCACAGAGTGTAACAGTCTTTCTGTTGTGCTTTTCTGTAACTCAGTGCTTCATCTGTATGGTGAGTAGCAAGGTGTCCTTTTTTGTAATAGTGTTGATATTTCAACCTGGACTTTTCATTGTTTGATATTGCATAATTTACTGAATAATACTTGCTATTTGGTTGCTGGAGACATTTGTAGTGTCCGTCTAGTTTGATGTGGAAATTCGTCAGTCTTAATTTGGTAGCGTCAGCATTAATACCCATAATCAAGAACAACTAGCAGAGCAAATAATTTAGTTCTTCCAGCAGCTAATAACAGAGAATTTTTGGAAATCTGAAATATTGTATACTTTATCATCAAGAAAAATGGATATGAATGCATATGTTAACATCTACAAAAATGGTATAATCCAACTCCAAACCACCCACCCCTATTCTGTGACCTAGGATGTTTCTTTGGATTAAGATATATTAGTAGCTGCATACTCTCTCAAATAAAACCTGCAATACATATACAAATCCCAGACGAAAATAAACTGTTGGCAAGTAAACAAGTCTGATAAGATAGCAAATTAGAGAGAAAGAAGATGTAGAAGCTATTCTAAATTCCTATGTTCTATTCTAAATTCGTGAATCATTCTAACTGGCAACCAACACAGCACTTGTATTCAATGTTTGTAGCAATTACACTGCCGCATATATTACTTGTATTCTTTGACTAGGTTGGTGTGTAACCCAACTGCACTCAATACCATGACGCCAGGTGCTGGACCGTCATGATGAAGGCAGAGACAATCTGGTCATGTTCGTTCTCCTCCGAAGTGACACACATGGATACAACCATTGTGATGCTGAATATAGAATAGGGATTCATCTCATAAGATGTGGTGCCACTATTAAATCAACTGGTTATAATTAAAGTGCAGCTACCCACGGGCGTCCAGTGTGGACTGTAATTACCATACGGCTGTGAAAATGGTAAATTGCTAATGTGTTATTATGGAACTGATCACACTGGAAAAAAATTAGTTCTAATTTTGACTACCGGGTGCAAATCTGGTGCTGTACGGCATCTAATTGATGTTTCTAGTGCTCATATTGAACAAATTGTGTAACATTACGCTTTTCTCATTTGATTAACTTTTTCTGCCCACATCCAATTCGTAATCCATTATGTCGTAAGGAAACGTTTCTATACCTCTTTCTCGCATTCACAACGCCAGATTTGCACATGGTGGCCAAAAATGGAACTAATTCATTTCCAGTGTAAATCATTTCCTTATTAATCCAATCGCATATCTACTAAGTTCCTCTGTCATACGATAGTTACAGCCCACACTGGACCTCTGTAAGTAGCTGTACTTTTATTATAGTCACCCAGAATATCGAGAGTTGTCACTGGGAGCACATCTCCCTGCTGTAGCATCAAGGTAGCCCACAACAATGAACGCCATACTGACAGTCCAATAGTCCCCATTCAGATCTCCAGGCAGGGAGTACTCAGGAGCACGTTGTTATCAGTAGAAAGAAAACCGGGGTTCTACGGGTCGGAGTGTGGAATGTCAGATCACTTAATAGGGCAGGTAGGTTAGAAAATTTAAAAAAGGAAATGGAGAGGTTAAAGTTAGATATAGTGGGAATTAGTGAAGTTCGGTGGCAGGAGGAAGAAGACTTCTGGTCAGGTGAACACAGGGTTATAAATACAGAATCAAACAGGGGTAATGCCGGAGTGGGTTTAATAATGAATAAAAAAAATAGGAATGCGGGTAAGTTACTACAAGCAGCATAGCGAACGCATTATTGTGGCCAAGATAGAGGAGTGTAGCCATGTATGGAAGTGAAACATGGACAATAAATAGTTCAGACAAGAAGAGAATAGAAGCGTTCGAAATGTGGTGCTACAGAAGAATGCTGATGGTTAGATGGGTAGATCACATAACTAGTGAGGAGGTATTGAATAGAATTGGGGAGAAGAGAAATTTGTGGCACAACTTGACTAGAAGAAGGGATTGGTTGGTAGGACATATTCTGAGGTATCAAGGGATCACCAATTTAGTGTTGGAGGGCATCGTGGAGGGTAAAAATCGTACAGGGAGACCAAGAGATGACTACACTAAGCAGATTCAGAAGAATGTAAGTTGCAGCAGGTACTGGGAGATGAAGAAGCTTGCACAGGATAGAGTAATATGGAGAGCTGCATCAAACCAGTCTCTGGATGGAAGACCGCAACAACAAACAACTGACGGTCCAAGGTACTCGAGGTGTTGCTACACTGCCAATGTGTATATTTGTTTTGCTGTAGACAAGCCACTTTCCCGACTCAAGGCACGTGGTGTGGCTGTAAAATCATGCACAGCCAAATGAACAGTGTCTGTCCTCTATGGAGCTAGCCATGTCCAGCCATTGAATCCTGCATGATGTAGAGTATTGTCTCCTGAACTGATTGATATGTGGGATCACAGCCAACAGGAATAACAGTAACATGGAACAATATGCCACAATCTTGACACCATACGATCCTGCCGCTGTCGCTTTCCAACATGTGCTGCTTCTTACAGGAGACATAACACTATTGTCTCACAAACAAACTAGGTTCATATGAGGTTTCAAAATGACAAACTAGCTATTACTCCCACCTGCTTTGTTTGGTTAGTGCTGATATGTTAATCATTTGTGTAGCCAAGCATGCAGTACACTTCATGCTAATCTGAAGTTTGTTGCACGATGTTTTTTTCAGGATGTTGCAATTTTAGTGGCCAGTATTGTAGTTCGGTCAGATAGTCTCGTTTTTTAAAAACAATCAGTGACAAGTTTTCATTTTTAAGCTAATGAAGTAAAACTGTAACTTATACATTCACAAAATGTATAACAACTGATATTTTATCATATTTGTTGTGAAAACTACCACCTATCCAGTAGACTGCATTTCTTATGTGTTGTCTAATAAAAGATAGAATCACTTGTCGGTAAGCGCAACGCTGGCGCCTGCTACCGACGCTACAAAGACGCTATTGCTGTCCACACCAATGATACGGAAGTAGCAAGACACGCCCACAGACATTCATTCTCCATGCCACATTCGGCAGCCTATTCAGACATGAGGTCTTTTCTACGCCAGGCTACATTCCAGTCCACACCTAGACTACAGAATCGGTCAGAAGAATACTGTGTCCAGCAACAACAGAGTTAGAGACAACCAGTTCGACTCTTCAAGTTAATCTGCAAGTCGTTGCCTATGTTTGTGAACTGTCTTTTAACAGTGCTAGGGAAAGAATTTCTATTGAGTTGTATTACCAACAACAAGTATTAGACTGATTCTATCAATATATATAACTGTCCCTACACTCTGATCCACAGTCACAGTTACACGAGTAATACTTATGTCATTTATCATCTGTTTAGAACCAAATTCATTTGTGGCAACTTGTCACAACACCTCCAGTGTTGGGTGTCAGGTATCTTTAGCATAAAATTATTATCGTGTTCTCATTAATAAAAATATTTTCAATCAGTTAGAGTAATTTGAAATGCTTGGTTTGACTTCAAAGACTATATAATTTATTTTGTAGTCATTCGAGATAGAATGTTCCATGTCACCGGGCTGCAATTGTTCGCGATTGGTTTAAAGAACATTCTGGACAATTCGACCAAATGGTTTGGTCACCCAGATCGCCTGACACGAAGCCCATCAAATATTTATGGTTCGTAATCGAGAGGTCAGTTCGTGCACAAAATCATGCACTGGCAACACTCTCGCAACTGCGGACTGCTGTAGAGGCAGCATGGCTCAGTATTGCTGCAGAGGACTTCCAACGACTTCTTGAGTCCACGCCACATCGAGTTGCTGCATTATGCTGGGCAAAAGGAGGTCTGACGCCATGTTAGGAGGTATCCCATGACTTCTGTCACTTCAGTGTATATTGTGCGTATATCGGCGCATTGATCCACCCAGATTACTGCGGGCACAGCACCTCTGCTATTGTACACTACGAGTATCCAGAACAATATCTCACATTAAATTTTTCCCTTTATTAGAAGGGCCAAAGGGCCTTCAAATAGCTCTTGGGTAAAGGAAAAAATACAGTTTAGTCATAGGGAAACATTCCACGTGGGAAAAATATATCTATATCTAATATATCTATATCTAATATATATATATATATATATATGCACAGCACACAAATGCGCCAACAAGAATGGGGTAACATCTCATACTTTACTGTCAAATTTTTAAGTTAAAAATTGTGTCAATGCAATTTCAAAAGCCAAAACAGAAGCTCATAACATGGAAAACGCCCAAAAACATAGGGGGGAATTTCAAATAGATCACTTAGCCATAACAAGCAAAAATACAGTCGAAATTCTGAATGTGAGAACACGAAAAGGATTCTTTGATTCTGGCCATCACTTGCCACAAGTAAAAATTAGGCCAATGGCAAGAAACAGAAAGACAGGACAGAAAAAATATAAGACGGGAACTAGAATGCTTGAAGACGCAGTGCACTGGGGTCAACTTCCTAGGAAACGAAAACATAGGTGGAGGAAAGCAACTTGTGATCAGGCCACTGAACATGGATTCCAGGCCCGGAAGAAGTTTAGCAGTAACAGAACAAAAGAGACATGGCAAGGTTTCCACAAAGTCCAGAAACAATCCTTGAAAAATATTAGACAAGTGAAGACGACATACGACAAAAATTGACTAAATGAAATTGAGGAAGACATCAAGAGAAGCAACATGAGAAATTTCTGCAGGACTTTCAAGGAAAATATAAAGGGTTATGAGGCTCCACATATCTGCTTCAAGAGAACAGTTGGCTCTCTGGAAACAAACACTAAAGAAAACTGCAAAATTCTTAAAAATTATTTTGATAAACTCCTCAATTACAAGAAGCCTAAAGGAATATTGCATTTCACAAAAACCCTGATTCAAAGCCACCTTCATTAACAGAGGTAGGAGAGATTATAAAACAACTAAAAAAGGACAGAGCCCCAGAAGAAGACAGCACTATTTTGGAGATCTGGAAACTCAGAGACCAAACCGTCACAAAGAAAATCCACGAAATTCTTATAGAAATATTGTATACACAGAAAATTCCACTGGAATGGAAATGTGCATTGATCCGTCCACTCCACAAAAATGGCTACAAGACAGACTAATAACTACAGAGGTATCTCATAATTACTGGTAACCCACAAAATTCTCTCCAAGACATTACTCAACAGACTAGAACCAAAAGCTGACATGAAGATACGTGAATACCAAGCAGGCTTCAAAAGAAGGACGTCCTGCGTTGAACAGATTTGCAACCTGCGACCACTCCTGAAGATTAGACAGATAAACAACACTGTAGTCCCTTTCATGTACTTGAAGAAGCCCTTCGCCTCCATAGGGAGGCAGCTTCTGTTTGACACATTAAACGAATATGGAATAGACAGAAAAACTAGAACACACATATGACAGACACTACATCCAAAATAAAATTTGTGGGAGAAATCTCAGTTCCATTTGAGATACATGCAGGGATCAGACAAGGAGATGGTATCTCACCACTTTTATTCAACATTGTCTTGGACAAAATTTTTAAACAACAAATTATAAAAACATCGAAACTCCCTCTGCGTCGCTGCCAAATTATGATTGTTTTTATAAAACGCTGTTGTGCATTCCACTGACCCATGATTACTGAAATGGTGGACTGTTTACTACCTGTACAAAGACCTTGTAAAAAATAACTAGACTCACTGATGGCGCTGCAGTCGCGGGATAATTTGAACCTTCGGCTGGACGCCATTACAGTGGTTGTAGTCTGATGTGTTGCGCAGTATTGTTGTTTATGAAGACCCAGATTCAACGTTGTATATTTGTTGGGGCGTACATACAGTATTTGTTACTCGTAATTCTACTGTCTGAACGTTCCAATCAAAAGAAGTACAATGGTGAAGAGTTGTGCAGCGATTAATTCTACAAATAAATTCGAGAAAGGAACGAATATTACATTTCACAGATATGTGAATATTTTAAGTTTTTTTGTATGTCAGTGCACTTGCTTAATAAATGTTTTTGTAACACGGTATTAGAATAATGTCTGTGCATCTATTTGCAGGTTTCGTTTCTCAAAACCACAGCTGTTACAAAAATGGTTACACGCTGTCAGGAGGCAAGATTTCCGACCGACAGAATACCACTTTATATGTTCTGATCATTTTGAAGAAAGTTGGCTGATCGGTAGTGTTTTCATGGTCTAGATTAGGTTGAAACTTGATAATTTGGTCGTGAGTTGCCAAAGCACTATGCCATATAAAACGCACTTCTGGTCATAAAAAAAAAATAACCCTGTAAAATTCAAGTTAACAACTGTCCTGGAGGCAAAAATGTGTAATAATAATAATATAAAAACTCCATACCTCCGCAACTTGGCCCCCTCCTACACAGTAACATATGGACACCCTTGTTTTATTACACTACTGGCCATTAAAATTGCCACACCAAGAAGAAATGCAGATGATAAACGGGTATTCATTGGACAAATATATTATACTGGAACTGACATGTGATTACATTTTCGCGCAATTTGGATGCACAGATTCTGAGAAATCAGTACCCAAAACAACCACCTCTGTCCGTAATAACGGCCTTAGTACGCCTGGGCACTGAGTCAAACAGATCTTGGATGGCGTGTACAGGTACAGCTACCCAGCTACAGCCAGTTGCTTGGCCACCATTGACCAGACGTTTTCAGTTGGTGAGAGATCTGGAGAATGTGCTGGCCAGGGCAGCAGTAGAACATTTTCTGTATCCAGAAAGGCCCGTACAGAACCTGCAACATGTGGTCGTTCATTACCCTGCTGAAATGTAGGATTTCTCAGGGATCGAATGAAGGGTAGAGCCACGGGTCGTAACACATCTGAAATGTAACGTCCACTGTTCAAACTGTCGTCTATGCGAACAACGGGCGACTGAGACGTGTAACCAATGGCAACCCATACCATCACGCCGGGTGATATGCCAATATTTATTGCCTGGGTAGATGTGGTGTAGGGCCTTGAAGGACCTGTCGTCAGTGCACTGGAGGAAGCAGGTGATTCAACTGCCCCTACTGCTGGGTTTTATGTAGCCACAGAGCCTTTGAATACCACCTGCAAGATTTTCATACTCTCCGGCTAGCCACATGCAAACGTAAAAAATGAACAGAACCTTTTTGCAGGAAATTCATTGTAGTCAAAGCTTGGAGTGGGATGCGTCTCACTAGAGGCCATAGTTCGTGATCTTGAAACGTATTTTTCTTGAATAACTCGAAAACTATCGCCGCTAGTGAGAGCACGTCCCTAGGCACTACAGTCTGGAACCGCGCGACCGCTACAGTCGCAGGTTCGAATCCTTCCTCGGGCGTGGATGTGTGTGATGTCCTAAGGTTTAAGTAGTTCTAAGTTCTAGGGGACTGATGACCTCAGAAGTTAAGTCCCAGTACAAAATTTTACTAAACCTTGTTTCCTGCAAAACGGCCTTGTTCATTTTTTCTGTGTGGTTAATAAATTGCGCATAGCGAGCAAGAGAATACAAAAATCTTGTACTTGGTATTTGAAGGCCTTGCGGGTTGCGTAAAACCCTGTGGTAGGGGTAGACGACTCATCCTGTATGGTTCAAATGGCTCTGAGCACTATGGAACGACCAACCTGCAACTTCTATCTGCGTAACTTCTATGTTACCATTTATAACCATCCTATCCAATTATCTAACACACTGAAATATCTTGGAGTAATCCTCAACAGGAAATTAACATTGAAACTATAACAAGTAACTAACCAAGAAAGAGCTCACAGTAGATTAAAACTGCCAGCAGGCCAAGCATGGGGATTGTATCCCTTCTTCATATTGCACATATACAAAGCTTTAATCCGACAAATCCAATCTTACGCCAGTGTTGACTGGATTTAGTTCTAAGTTCTAGGCGACTGATGACCTCAGAAGTTAAGTCACATATTGCTCAGAGCCATTTGAACCATTTTTTTGCAATCCGGCCCGCACCTGGCGGTAACTTTTGCTCAGAATGTTCCACTAACTTTCCCTATCCTAAATGGTGGTGCCGCTACAATATTCTCCATTCAGATGGTGACAGAATTTCAGTCACTAGCCATGCGGTATTAGTGCTCACCGCTTATTTTTCAATACACCGTTGTGTATACCGTACCTGAGATTTAATTTTTAAGGGGTCTTTTACCACAAAAGAATTTTAATAGGCCTATGCAAGGGTAATTATTGAATACAGGTATACTACCTTTGGATGGTTAACAGAGGTTACTTCATTAATTTGAATGTGTAGTATAGAATGGTGTACTTGGTAGCAGTCTGAAAAAAAAACGCTCCCAATTCGGAAAATAGGTTATATATCTGCAATGACTACAGTCCGTGTCACGTAGGACGAGGCTTCCGTACATAGAGGCAAAGCGTTAAGGAAGCCCGGAGGGATGAGAACTGCAGATGCGCGGCAGCAGAGAGCGGGCAAAGTCCCTGTTGCCGAATTGCGTTGCTGTGGGCAAAGTCAGGCTCATTTGCCTACAGTATGTCGGATTATACGTTCAAATCTATGAGAGGAAGAGTAAATATGAAAACCAATATCGATCAGTCGGCATGAGAGAAATGTTAGTTCACGTCTAGTCGGCGTTTGCGTCTACGACTCCACAAGATTTACTCTGCATGACGTCGGGAGACGAAACAGCTGCCACAGCTTTGTGAAGACGTGAAGTAAGTTTTTTCTCAAAATGATAATTGTCTAATGACAAGCTCATTGAAACTACTTGCAATAATTATCATTTATTGCGATTTGAACTGTATTATAAGTTAAAATTTAATATACAATTTGCTTGGGAACTGCTTCTATTCAATAGATTTTTAAAATTTTTTTAGGTGAGTATGTGGATGTGTTTGACTACAGTTAAGTGTAATCACTGTGTGTAAAAAAGAATTAGTGGTAGAAAAGACTAATGTAAAGGACTATCGAGAAAATGATCAGTAAGTTGTATTTTTCGTTGTTAATGGGCATTATGATCGTAAACTATCTCGTTCGACATTACAGTGAGAGACAGCATTTATAATCCATTCAACAAGCAAACAATTAACCATCATCTGGGAATAACCTCAGAGAATGCTGACCGATAACATCGAAAACCACCGATATCTCGGCAAGTAACAGTTACTGTCATTTTAGGGCTTTACCCAGTTCGTTCCTTGAAAATGACAGGGGTTTACATGTGGAAATATCGGACTTCTCACGAATTTATTCAGCTGCATTCTCGTGTGTTACTAGAGCATACAACATGGTGGAAGAAGCTTAACTTTATAGTCTGCATAATTCAAAAGATACAAAGTCTTAAGGAAAAAGGCTAGAAAGTTCTCATTATAATGTATGCAAATGATATGTTGACAAACACACTTTTTAAACCATGAGTATTTAAAACTAAGAAATATTATTACTTCGATCGAAAGTCTACATCGTAATACCATCGTCACTTCTATCTGAGTCTGTTTCAAAACAATCTGATTGTAAATCTACGATGATACGTTCAAAGCTTGTATCCATCATCACTTCCCTGTCAAATTCTTCTTTCTGAAGCTTTTTAGGATGCCTCACAGACTGTGCCCATGCTACAGGTGGAATTGTCTATATATGTTATTCTGGCGGTTTTGGTTTTTCCTACCACATAGCCGTAATCCTTTGCCCAAATTAATTCCATGGGGCTACACTGACAGTGACACGTGGGTAAATGCAAAACTGTGTGACCCCATTCAAGTGCAAAGAAGTCAAGTTCGTACGTTCTGTCACGTGACTTGTATAAATTAACGAGCTACAGGAGATCAGCGAGATTCTGGTTTATACTGTGCCTAATATTTTTATTTTTAAGTCATGGAATAATACCCGCTTTTCTGGTACTTGTACTTGGTGTTTTCTCTGTAACATTTGAATCATAATTGTCAATCACCGACTTAGATGCAATATATGAAAAGAGTTGTGAATCACGCCACAAAACTGGAAGAGTTCATTTCCAAATGGTAATCACCACTGTTTTTCTTACACGTAAATACAAGTTTATTCTCAGTAACAAAACAAGAAGAATCTGCACGCAGAATAATTACCCGAGAACCTGCTCCTATGAGAACTTATAAAACAGCCAGTACCGTCCCTCATTTTCCAGCAGATCTTCCTGGAATGATTCTAATTGACCCGTGTTTCATCAAGGTAACAAACTTACTGTTGAACTAACTCCTTCTCTTATATCGTGAATGTTTATATAGTACGTAATTTGTTCTGCACTTATGTCACTTCTTTGAACTAAAAACTCTCTTCTTAACATATCTGGAACCAACGTATTTTAAAATTCTTTACATTGACAAAGCGTTTACTATTGAAGCCAATTTTCTCATATATAACTGCAGCACGTATTTGTGATGTTGGGCATTCATCATTCACATGGAGCACTTTAAAACATGGTTTTTAAAACCACCCATTTGTGTTACAGGTTTCTTGCGATTTCGATGCTTGCCAGGCGACATCAAACACACTTTTCTACAGTTCCTACAGGTCTTACACTTTCATTTACAATTCTCTTGCCGACATCACATTGTTCTTGAGTCCGTTCTTGTGTCCTCAGATGTCAACAGTAGGAGACCTGCTTTCAGACTCACTTTGAAAAATTTATAAATGCGGTAAATAATCCCCCTCGCCTGTTTGTGAGCACGACACGTTTATTGCCGTCACCTGGCTTTTGCTAATCTCAGTTAAACATGTACAGATACACATTCACAGTTACACTGATACAAGAAAAAGAAAGAAAACAAAAAAAATTACAGCTTAAAGAATAAGACGGTTGTCGCGAAGTACGGTGACAGTGCAGAATGTAGGAGCGAGATTCTCGCTATCTAGCTGTAACTCGCAGCAAGCCGCCCGGAAAGAGAATGAATGTTATTGGCTTCCAATGGCTGGGTGGCTAGTGGAGGGGAATGTGCAGAACGGCTGAAAATTGGACCCCTTCCTACATGACGTGGATTTTAGTAAGAGGTCTGCAAAACACGTCAGTTTCATCAAATTATTACAAAGCGAAAGAAAAGTTATACGTTAATTGCTTGGACAGATACCGGCCAGGCAGATATAGCTGCTTCACAGGTTTCCACAGAATTTTACTAACTGTGCTAGCTGATATTACAGAACTCAACTTCGAGCATTAGAATGACCTGCCTCTCCGCAGAAATCTCTAAGTTACTCTTAATCTCTTGTCGACTGCAACTGCCTCTCTCATTAACGTAATTTGCTTCTATATTTTATATAATAACAGCGCTAATAACTTGAAGTACGATTCAAGGCTCATCAGAAAACAATTTGTGAAATCTTTCAGGTCAATGTTTCTGACTTCAGTCGCTACGTTAACATGTGACCATTCGCTCCTTGTTTTCAACCATTCTCGAACCCATTTCGTCTTTTTCTGTTGCTTGTTATCCATAGCTTTCCTTTGGGTTTTCGACATTTTAACCTTGTAAAATCGCTTTGTCAGCTGACAATTTTTGTTAGTGTTATTGATAGTGTGAGGTCACTTCAATATATCGAAGGTCTGACAAACGAGAATTGTCAGTAAATACTGAACGTGAGCAGGCCCCTTAAGTCGACTATTTGACAGATGTCACATACGACTGCTTTGCTCTCGTAACATGAAATTTCCACTCATTCTGAAATCGCCACAAATAAATGTCCAGTCCACCTATATATGTCCATCTTTCAAACTCTTCATATACTTCAAACTCGTGCGTTATACCTCATGCAAATACTACCAAATGGAGTGTGGAGGTGATGTCAGTAGATTAATCAATAACCAATGAAAAGTTACCAAATTTCTTTGAGCAAGTTTTTGAGTTGTCCTTTATAAATGCCGTCATTGCATTAATTCTTCTATGCACAGTCATCCATTTTTCTCAAGATGTTAATTGATTCTGCACGAATCTTTTTAGTAGCTAACTGAAAACAATTTTTGACTGCTTATTCTTCTTCAAATGGCCGCAACTTTTTACTATAAGACGAGATATTTCAAAATCATTTCTGTTGCAGTTTCTGAGTCTTCAGCAGGGTTTCTGAACATCGCTTGCTAAGATGCCAGTTCTCATTTCAAGGTAGACGTAGTTGTTCTGACAATTCAGAAAATGTAGAATGCAAACTTTCGTAGTGTCTCTTACGTTGTATTCCATTGGGATGGCTACAACACATTTGCAAATAATGCAGACAATATAATTCAGCGATGTATTTTTCGGTTCAACTATCTTGAAACTGCCGCTTCTCGTTCTGTAATTTGCACTTTGTAGCACGACAGTCTGTTGTAAAGGGAAGGCATTTCATTCAATCACGAACACCCGACCGCGGGCACACAGACTGGATCATATTCGTGTTGACCATGGAGGTAGAATAAGGGGAGATGGCGCTACAGACTTACGCTGTAAGTTGTTTTGAAGCCAGTGGGCGGGGCCTGCCGCCATCTTGGATCCCCCAAAACATTAGCAGACGAATGTTTACAATTGCTTCTTGTTCGTTATTTCTGTCTTGTGCACTCGATATTTATTCTATATAGCAAATGTTATACTGTTTTAGTGAACAACACAGTATAAGGAACGCAACTTCATACGTTTTTCTGGTCTTAAATGCGTATTCGATACAGTACTACGACACGAAAATATGACGCTTTCTGGTCTCACTACTGTAATTCCTTTTTGCTTATACACTTCGAATAACCGAGAAGAGAAGTATGTGCTATGAAAAGCGTGCTTTCTTAACCAATTTCTATTCACTTTCATTGTGTTTGTGTCGATAATTGATAAAGCCAGAACTTCAAAAGCAATGATTGATAGTTTAGAGGTACCGATTTGTATTCGTTGCATTTTGAAGTCAAATGCAAATTTTAAATTTTTTATCAAAACACTTCACAACTACACGGAATCAAACCACCAGAAGCGAATGTTTTGGGGTAGGTAACATGGCGGATCTTCACTTGGGTTGGCTTCAAGTTTGTGACGTCATGACAACGCCTGTTATTATTACCTCCATGGTGTTGACAGCTGAAATCAGCTTGTCAGGAGCACGTGGAGGGCCAGTTTCACGCTCCACAGATGGGGTTGTCTTTGAAACTTCCACACCGGCCGCTAAAGCGACCGCCTGACCGAGAGAATGCTTCCGTTCGGCAGCACAATAGCTGGTTTTTTCTCATGGCTGCATTTCCGGTCCAGTGCAAAATAAAGGCTTACCCTGAAATTGAAAAAAAAAAAAAATATTGAACCGTATGTATCAGTGAAGAACCAGTAGGCGCATTTGAATAGGAGAAGATTGTAGATTACTCCTGTGAACACTCGCCTTCGATATCCGCATTAGTTTATAAGTTACTGTTAAGTTAAATGTTGTAAGTAATTCCTGAACAGTAAAACTGAATATCTTGGCAATGTATTATCCGACTGCATCAAACGAGGTGTCTACAGATACATCTCATTGAACTGTATCGGACAGTCATAGTAGATTTACTCAAATTATTCACTTATTTAAATGAGAGGCCGAAAAGTGGATCTTGCATAATTAAAAACAGCTTTTCTTGCTGAGTAAATAGAGAAACATTAAAAGTAGCGGCGGTACCCTAACTTTAGATAAGCCAGCCATTGTGGCCGTGCGGTTCTAGGTGCTCCAGTCTGAAACCGCGTGACGGATATGGTCGCAGGTTCGAATCCTGCCTCGGGCATGGATGTGTGTGATGTCCTTAGGTTAGTTAGGTTTAAGTAGTTCTAAGTTCTAGGGGACTGATGACCACAGATGTTAAGTCCCATAGTGCCCAGAACCACTTGAGCCTAACTTTAGATATATAGGAAATTATGTAATGTAAAGTTTAAATTTTTGTCAATACTGCCACTTGTAAATATGAAAACGGAGAAAAACCATAGAAATTATTGTTTATAAATAAAGTACTGCAGATAAAAGAAAACTGATAACAGCACAATGTTTCTCAGAAAATTTTCTTTTGATTTGATGTATCATATGTGTATAGAAGGTTAACATTAAGAATTTCAGCATTTTTCACGTGTACTAGTTTAACTGACTTCAGTGGTGCTTGACTGGGGTTTTCTGGGTGAACAGCGGCATTTTGGTGTAAGGTCTAGGTTCAGACGTCGTTGGAGGCGGTCAAGCTATGTTAGTCTGTTATGAGAAAGTTTTATCTGATCAGCGGTGAAATCGCCGCTAGTTCGCGTGTGAGAATTACTCAGAGCTCCTACTTTCGGACCGCCTGACCGACATTTGATGAAATTGTTACTTTTCGAGAAATTGTTACTTTCCGGGTTGCGTGTGAAACAAGCCGGACTTATAAGGCTTCAATGTGTAGCATTGTGGAATTTATAGTTTGATATACTACGAAACTTCATCAGGTTTCTAAAGATAACTCACGCAACTAATCGTGGTTTATTCAAACGCCTCCAAGATCTTAAGAAACTCGGTCAGGTTCTGAAATTAATTTATTGCGTGACTGTGACTTTCGATTTTTCTGTGTTCTTGTTGGAAATAAATTCGATTTTGTGAAACTTCAAAAAATACGTGTGTGCATACCTGACTTTTGCATAGCAAATCTTACCTGCATTTATATTAGGGACTTTTGTGGAATATTGAGTACATTCCCACGAATGTGAGTTAGTGCCCCATAGACGAAACGTAGCAAAATTCGTAAGTCCAACCACATTTACGGGGACCCACTGACGAGTTTGAGCTGTGTCATGTGTGGGTAAATCTTTTTGTGCAGTGGCACATAGGGAAAAATTCGGAAATTTGTGGTAAGGTCTTATGGGACCAAACTGCTGAGGTCATGGTCCCTAAGCCTACACGCTGCATAATCTAACTTAAACTAAATTAGGCTACAGACAACGCCCGAGGCAGGACTTGAACCTCCGACGTGGGGAGCCGCACAGACCGAGAAAAGATGTCGCGACGGCGGCGCATGGGGACTCCGACCTGGTGCTGAACTTGTGAACCGTTTAGAACTTTGGTTTTCGGCGAGTTGATGAGAGTGATTGTATTTTATTTCATCATCCACATCACACGCACATTCCCATACAACCCATTCGGTCGCAACTTCCCATTTAATTTTAAATCTTCTGCAAGTGGGGCAGTGAATCTTCACTAAAACGCTTATGAAGAGAAAGACAAAAATACACGTACTCTAACAAACGATTATTGTGTAAAAACTTTGTACAGAATTAGTGACCGATGATCGTGAGGTAAAAACTTACAGCTTCAAAGAAATACATACACCGTTAGTAGTACCTAGCCACCGGCAAGGTTCATATATCTGAAGATGTCGGACAGTTGCTGGGAGGAAATATTGTGGAATTTGTACAACGTCATCCGGCGGCAAACCCGCGAAAACTGTTTACAACATATCCGCCGGGAAAACTTGGAAGAGTCACAAATACATATGACAGTTGCTTATCTTTGTCGCAAAAAATTCGAAACACTAGTGAGTAGGACGATGAAGCTCTGTGACGCAAGGTATTGTATATAATGTAGGGTACATGAAACACTAACAACTAAATAATGTCGTTCCCTGCTGGCCCACGTGCAGCTCTTGTTGTGGCTGCACTGTTGTGCAAGTGCGCAAGTTCAAAAATAAAGTGCCGTGAAACAAGTTATTATTCCGGATTCGGATCCCACTGCTCCAACACCCGCTAGACTGGCGTGGTTCAAAAGAACCATTTCTCATAAGAGCCCGACCTCTTCTTTCCGGGAGGGAATGAAACATGAGTAAAACAATTTTACAAGAATGAACGGTGACGGGCGGGCCGCCACTTTCTTCAGAGGCTGAAGCATCTCCATACACCGCAATCCACCGTACGATGCATGGCGGAGGCTACCTTGTGCCGCTGCTAGTCATTTCCTTTCCCTTTCCATGGCCGGCCGCGTGCGGCACGCGGTCTGTGTGTCCCTGATTTATTCCGTCCGAAGAGATACTTCTAGATATTTTATGTTTTCGAAAAGTACAGCGACTGTTCACTGATAATGAAATCGAACGATATTGAATAGTTTTTGCGTATTTACGCACATTACGTTTTATTTTGGCGTCAGCAGTCACTGGACGTAGCGCTTCTCGATTCGCGCGATGCTTACAACGTGGCAGAACCGACCTTGCGCATGCGCACTAGCAAGTTCGTTGCCCATGTCACAAACGTGCAACGCGTCGGTCCACAGCTGAGTAGCGGCTTTGGCGTCGCAGTAGGTGTGAGCGTTTGGTGCAAGTCGATCTGTCCGATACGGAGGTAAGTACCGTAAGTAAAAGCATAATATGACAATGCGTATCGCTTATTTTTTATGCCGTGCAGAACTCTGCGTATTGAATTTAGAGCGGAAGATCAGTTCGAAGTTTTTATACTGGATGAAAAAGTAATTCCGCGATGATCGCGGATGCTAAACAACATACCGCACTCACGACAATAACTGCTGAAAATAGGAATTGATATGTTTCTGTCTACTATAATACATTTGTTTCAAGATGGCATTGGAGTTTCCTGAAAGTTATATAGGTGTGATTTATAGCGGATTTCTTTTGACTTCGGAGGCTAGGTACGTCTACATACATACTCGGTAAGCCACCATTCGATGCCTGGCGGGGGTATCTTGTGCCACTGCTAGTCAATTTTTTTTCCTGTTCCACTCGCAACTCGACCGAGAGGTAAAGGACTGTTTGAATGCAATTGTGCGAGACCCGATTTCCTTGTCTACACGGTCCCTGCGCAGGCTATACGTTTGTGGCATTAGGATCGTTCTGCATCTGTCATAAATGCCCTTTCTCTAATCGTTCGCTTAGCATTTCGCGAAAAGGACGTCTGCTTCCCTTCAGGAATTCCCACACGAGTTCGCCGAGCGTTTCCCTAATACTCGCGTGTTGATCATTCCTACTGCTTACAAATCTAGCAACACGCTTCTCAATTACTTTGATGTTTTCCTGCAATACCACCAGGTGGGAATGCCAAACACTCAAGCTGTAGTCAAGAGCGATACTTAATAGATAAGTTACGCTGCCCTAGAATTCTCACAATAAACCGAAGTCGGCCATTCACCTTCAGCATTTACAGCTAGACTCAAATAACCAATGTTAAGTGCAAGGGCAGAAGGTACATCTTATTGCACCAGTTATCAGGGCTTCTAGCCATTCCATTCACGTATGTAGAGCGGTGAGGACTTCAAATGCCCATGTGCGAGCCGCAATTAATCTAATCTTATCTTCACGATCCGTACCGGGCCGATACCTGGGGCGTTGTGGTACATTATATAAAGCTTGCTCTTGAAACTGTGTGTGTAGGGTTTTTTGGGATAGTTTACGTCCATCTTCAAGAGTCTACCAGTTCAGTTTCTTCAGCATGTGTGAGACATTCTCTCACAGGCCAAACAAAGGCGTGAAAATTCGTAGTGCGTTTTTTTGCACGCCTTCAGTATCCTCTGTTAGTTGTATTTGGTACGGGTCCCAAACATTTGAGCAATATTCTGGAATGGTTCGTACAAATGTAAGCAATCTTCTCTGTAGACTGGTTGCACTTTCCCAGTACTCCACCAGTAAACCAAAAAGTACCATCTGCTTTACCCACAAGTGATCCTATTTGATCATTGCATTTCATATTACTACAAACTGTAGCACCAGTTATTTGTATGAATTGACCGACTCCAACTGTGAGCCACTGAAACAGTGTTATAGTCATAGAATACTACGTTTTTTTTGTTTTGTGAAGTATAGAGTTTTACATTCTTGAACATTTAAAGCAAGCTGCCAATCTTTACATCACTCTGAAATCTTGACAATACCTGACTGAATATTTTTGCAGCTTCCTTGATCGGCTTACCCCGTGCTCCCTGCTTCAAATATGTTTGAGATAACCTAGTAAAATCTTGCAACACAACAGCGCTGGAAGCCGGAGTTGTTGATGTTTTTGGTTGACCCGATCTTCCTTACGCACATCTTAAACAGTACCGTCGACTTCAAATTTATTCAGAGCACTATAAATTATTCTACGAGTTGCTGGATGAGTTCAGTACACATTACGCCATTGCCGTTGTACCTCCATCACGCTTTCGTACATCCAGCACAACTTCATTACGGCCTTTCGTTGCTTAAACGATGTTCTTACTTTATTCATTGTTGCACTGTCATCTGCAGAAAAACGCATGCCAAGATCTGTTAAGAAAACTATGGACTACGCTACTATGCAAAATTGGAACGATATGTCATTTTGTTTGTTGACTATCAAAAAATGTCTACATTTTTCTGGATCCCTCTTTATTACCAGACAGAATTCACAGGACTTCACTATTCTACATTAACTATTTTTTGATGTTCCGATGTTTTCGGTCAGCGTATTAAGAGCTCAAACTAAATCATTCTAATAAGGTATCTCGAGAAGAATGACCCTCTCGATGCCAACCAGCACGATTCTGAAAGCACTGATCATGTGTAAGGCAATTCGCACTTTTTCACACGACAAAGTGAAAGCCATGGACCAAGGTGGTCAGGTATGTGCAGTATTTCTCAATTTCTGAAACGCATTTGACTACCTCGTCTATGCTTCGTATCAAAAACATGACGCTTGAAGGTCTCAAGGGTCTCAAGCGAAAATTGTGACTGGATTGGCCTTTTTTTATTTATTTATTTATATTTTAAGGGAGAACGCAACATGTTATTTTGGACGGAGAGTCATCGACAGATGTAGAAGTAAATTTGCGGAGTTACTCAGAATAGTAAGTTAAAATCCTTGTTGCTTATGCTGTACTTAGCGATCCTGTAGACAATATTTTACGCAGATGATGTGGTTATCTAAAATGAAGTACTGTCAGTACTAAGTTCTAGGGG
Source organism: Schistocerca piceifrons (assembly GCF_021461385.2). Classification (NCBI taxonomy): domain Eukaryota; kingdom Metazoa; phylum Arthropoda; class Insecta; order Orthoptera; family Acrididae; genus Schistocerca; species Schistocerca piceifrons. The sequence continues at coordinate 344,326,655 of NC_060139.1, forward strand.
AGTATTGACCTCAGAAGTTAGGTCCCATAGTGCTCAGAGCCATTTGAACCATTTTGAACTACTGGTACATTAACGACGGGTGTAGCTGACAGAATGTTGAAGGCAAGGATGCAAACGTGTATGCATTGTGTTGTACAAGTGCCGGATATCAGTTTGCAGGATAGAGAACATGCCTGTTGCACTTGGTCGTTCAGTACAGGGATGGTTAATGCTGTTTATGGATGACGCTGGCGTTGTAATCTGATGATATATGCTCCACTGGAGACAAACCTGGTGGTCGCTCAGGATAAGGAAATATGTCGAGACGCTGTAGAGTATGTTGGGTTACAACAGCGGTATATGGGCGAGCGTTATCCTGTTGGACAAAAAACCCCTGGAATGCTGTTCATGAATGGCAGCCCAACAAGAGGAATCACCAGACTGATGTACGGAGCTACAGTCACGGTTAGTGGAATAACCACAAGAGTGCTCCCGTTGTCACAAGATAAATCAGTTACACGATAAATCAGTCTAATCTGTTGTAGTTGTTGTGGTCTTCGGTCCTGTGACTGGTTTGATGCAGCTCTCCATGCTAATCTATCCTGTGCAAGCTCCTTCATCTCCCAGTACCTACTGCAACCTACATCCTTCTGAATCTGCTTAGTGTATTCATCTCTTGGTCTCCCTCTACGATTTTTACCCTCCACGCTGCCCTCCAATGCTAAATTTGTGATCCCTTGATGCCTCAGGACATGTCCTACCAACCGATCCCTTCTTCTAGTCAAGTTGCACCACAAACATCTCTGCTCCCCAATCCTATTCAATACCTCCTCATTAGTTACGTAATCTACCCACCTAATCTTCAACATTCTTCTGTAGCACCACATTTCGAAAGCTTCTATTCTCTTCTTGTCCAAACTATTTATTGTCCATGTTTCACTTCCATACATGGCTACACTCCATACAAATACTTTCAGAAACGACTTTCTGACACTTAAATCTATACTCGATGTTAACGAATTTCTCTTCTTCAGAAACGCTTTCCTTGCCATTGCCAGTCTACGTTTGATATCGTCTCTACTTCGACCATCATCAGTTATTTTGCTCCCCAAATAGCAAAACTCCTTTACTTCAAAAATGGCTCTGAGCACTATGGGACTTAACATCTATGGTCATCAGTCCCCTAGAACTTAGAACTACTTAAACCTAACGACATCACACAACACCCAGTCATCACGAGGCAGAGAAAAAACTCCTTTACTACTTTAAGTGTCTCATTTCCTAATCTAATTCCCTCAGCATCACCCTACTTAATTCGACTACATTCCATTATCCTCGTTTTGCTTTTGTTGATGTTCATCTTATATCCTCCTTTCAAGACACTGTCCATTCCGTTCAACTGCTCTTCCAAGTCCTTTGCTGTCTCTGATAGAATTACAATGTCATCGGCGAACCTCAAAGTTTTTATTTCTTCTCCCGGGATTTTAATACCTACTCCAAATTTTTCTTTTGTTTCCTTTACTGCTTGCTCAATATACACATTGAATAACATCAGGGAGAGGCTACAACCCTGTCTCACTCCCTTCCCAACCACTGCTTCCCTTTCATGCCCCTCGACTCTTATAACTGCCATCTGGTTTCTGTACAAATTGTAAATAGCCTTTCGCTCCCTGTATTTTACCCCTGCCACCTTTAGAATTTGAAAGAGAGTATTCCAGTCAACATTGTCAAAAGCTGTCTCTAAGTCTACAAATGCTAGAAACGTAGGTTTGCCTTTCCTTAATCTTTCTTCTAAGATAAGTCGTAAGGTCAGTATTGCCTCACGTGTTCCAACATTTCTACGGAATTCAAATTGATCTTCTCCGAGGTCGGCTTCCACCAGTTTTTCCATTCGTCTGTAAATAATTCGTGTTAGTATGTGGCTTATTAAACTAATAGTTCGGTAATTTTTACATCTGTCAACACCTGCTTTCTTTGGGATTGGAATTATTATATTCTTCTTGAAGTCTGAGGGTATTTCGCCTGTCTCGTACATGTTGCTCACCAGATGGTAGAGTTTTGTCAGGACTGGCTCTCCCAAGGTCGTCAGTAGTTCTAATGGAATGTTGTCTACTCCCGGGGCCTTGTTTCGACTAAGGTCTTTCAGTGATCTGTCAAACTCTTCACGCAGTATCGTATCTCCCATTTCATCTTCATCTACTAAAAGGCGTAAATTCAACTAAATACCTCGGTATTACAATTACGAACAACTTAAATTGGAAAGAACACATAGAAAATGTTGTGGGGAAGGCTACCCAAAGGCTGCGTTTTATTTGCAGCACACTTAGAAAATGCAACAGACCTACTAAGGAGACTGCCTACACTACGCTTGTCCGTCCCCTGTTAGAATACTGCTGCGCGGTCTGGGATCCTTACCAGGTAGGACTGACGGAGTACGTCGAAAAAGTTCAAAGAAAGTCAGCACGTTTTGTATTATCGCGAAATATGAGAGTGTCACAGAAATGATACAGGATTTGGGCTGGAAATCATTAAAATAAAGGCGTTTTTCGTTGCGACGGAATCTTCTCACGAAATTCCAATCACCAACTTTCTTCTCCGAATGCGAAAATATTTATTGACACCGACCTACATAGGGCGGAACGATCACCACCATAAAATAAGGGAAATCAGAGCTCTTACGGAAAGAGATACGTGTTCAGTCTTTCCGCTCGCTGTTACCAGATTGAAATAATAGAGAATTGTGAAGGTGGTTCGATGAACCCTCTGCCAGGCACTTAAATGTGATTTGCAGGGTATCCATGTAGATGTAGATGTCATACGAGATGGCACCCCAGACCATAATTCCAGGTGTAGATCCAAAGTGTCTAGCACGCAGACAGGTTGGTTGCAGGTCCTCGACTGGCCTCCTAACCAACACAACGGCCATCATTGCCACCGAGGCAGAACCAGCTTTCATCAGAAAACACAAGAGACCTCCACCCTGCCCTCCAATGAGCTCTCGTTCGACACCTCTGATGTCGCAAATGGCGGTGGTTTGGGCTCAGTGGAATGTGCGCTAAAGGAAATCTGGCTCGGAGCTTTCCTTGATGTAACCTACACTACTGGCCATTAAAATTGCTACACCAAGAAGAAATGCAGAGGATAAACGGGTATTCATTGGACAAATATATTATACTAGAACTGACATGTCATTACATTTTTAAGCAATTTGGGTGCATAGATTCTGAGAAATCAGTACCCAGAACAACCACCTCTGGCCGTGATAACGGCCTTGATACGTCTGGGGATTGAGTCAAACAGAGCTTGGATGGCGTGTACAGGTACAGCTGCCAATGCAGCTTCAACACGATACCACAGTTTATCAAGAGTAGTGACTGGCGGATTGTGACGAGCCAGTTGCTCGGCCACCATTGACCAGACGTTTTCAATTGGTGAGAGATCTGGAGAATGTGCTGGCCAGGGCAGCAGTCGAACATTTTCTGTATCCAGAAAGGCCCGTACAGGACCTGTAACATGCGGTCGTGCATTGTCCTGCTGAAATGTAGGATTTCGCAAGGATCGAATGAAGGGTAGAGCCAAGGGTCGTAACACATCTGAAATGTAACGTCCACTGTTCAAAGTGCCGTCAATGCGAACAAAAGGTGACCGAGACGTGTAACCAATGGCACCCGATATCATCACGCCAGGTGATACGCCATTATGGAGATGACGAAAACACGCTTCCAATGTGCGTTCACCGCGATGTCGCCAATCACGGATGCGACCATCATGATGCTGTAAACAGAACCTGGATTCACCTGAGAAAATGACGTTTTGCCATTCGTGCACCCAGGTTCGTCCTTGAGTACACCATCGCAGAGGCTCCTGTCAGTGATGCGGCGTCAAGGATAACCACAGCCACGGTCTCCGAGCTGATAGTCTATGCTGCTGCAAACGTCGTCGAACTGTTCGTGCAGATGGTTGTTGTCTTCCAAACGTCCCCATCTGTTGACGCAGGGATCGAGACGTAGCTGTACGATCCGTTACGGCCATGCGGATAAGATGCCTGTCATCTCGACTGCTAGTGATACGAGGCCGTTAGGATACAGCACGGCGTTCCGTATTACCCTCCTGAACCCACCGATTCTATATTCTGCTAACAGTCATTGGATCTCGACCAACGCGAGCAGCAATGTCGCGATACGATAAACCGCAATCGCGATAGGCTACAATCCGACTTTTATCAAAGTCGGAAACGTGATGGTATGCCTTTCTCCTCTTTACACGAGGCATCACAACAACGTTTCACCAGGCAACGCCGGTCAGCTTCTGTTTGTGTATGAGAAATCGGTTGGAAACTTTCCTCATGTCAGCCCATTGTAGGTGTCGCCACCGGCACCAACCATGTGTAAATGCTCTGAAAAGCTAATCATTTGCATATCAGAGCGTCTTCTTCCTGACAGTTAAATTTCGCGTCTGTAGCACGTCATCTTCGTGGTGTAGCAATTTTAATGGCCAGTAGTGTATTTGTAACAGTTCGTTGTGTCACTGTAGTGCCAACTGCTTCTCAGATTGCCGCTGCAGATGCAGAACAATGCTCCAGAGCCATTCGCCAAACGCGATGGTCTTCCCTGTCGGTAGTGCCATGTGGCCGTTCGGAGCCCGGCCTTCTTGCGACCGTACATTCTCGTGACCACCACTGCCAGCAGTCATGTACAGTGGCTACATTGCTGCCAAATCTTTCTGTAATATCGCAGAAGGGACATCCAGGTTCTCGTAGCCCTACTCAGTGAGGTGTTGTTAATGGCTTCTTCGTCGTCTTGAAAGCATTCTCTACTAACATCAACTCACCACATCAGCTCTCAAGGTAACTAACACTCACGACCCTTACAGCGTGTATTTAAAGTAAACCTGATTTACATCCTCGTAGTTGTGCTGCTTGCACCAGTCTTAAGCAACTGGCGCGAAATTATAATATTGTCTTTCAGATGTAGAAACACGCCTACCTTCTTTCGTTAATGTCGCACAACTTCTTGGTGTTGTGCTGTTTTTCCGTCAACGTATGTTCCAAAATTCTACAAGAAATGGATGTCAAGGATATGGGATGCAAGTTTTGCGGATCACTTCTGCTACCATTCACGTAGAAGGGTGTGACCTTCTACAACTACAGTGTACAGTTTGTTTTTCGAGGGAGCTTCGATAGATTATAATTAAAATAAGGGCTAACTCAGCCGCAGATTCAGTTTAGAATCTGATAGGGAATCCATTAGGTCCTAGAGATTTGTTCAGTTTTAAGGATTTCGCCTCTTTCTCAACGCCACTGACTCTAATATCTGATTTACACATCTCTTAAATGGTACGAGATTTAAACTGGAGCAATACTACTGTGTTTTTCGTTGTAAAGGAACATCTGAAAACCGAGTTAACCATGTCTGCTTCTGCTTTGATGCTCTGAGTTTCAGTTCCTGTCTCGTCCAAGACACACTAGCTTTGGTGCCACTAACAGCTTTTACACATGACCAGAATTTCTTTGGATTCTGTGAGAAATTTTTCAACAGTATTCTGTTGCGGTAGTAAATTTATATCTCTATCATGAGTGGGGTTCCGAACTATCTGTTCAAGGTAGTTTTCAGAGAAAACATTTAGTAATGTTTCACAGTATGTCTTGTCACACCCACCATTAACAGAACTGTAACTATCCCAGTTGATTGATGGATGATTAAAGTCTCCTCCGATTGATTGGGGAGCTTACGTACAAGCGAACTGAGGTATCCATCAAAGTTTTCAGTCACATCAGGAGGTGAGTGCGGTGGTCGATAGAAGAATCCAATTACAATTTTTACAATTTTACGGCCAGCCCTAGCACTGAGTCTTGACCAAACAATCTCACAGCAACATCAATCTCTTTCTCTATGAATTGGAGTTTCTTGTCTACTGCCACAAATAGACCGACTCGGTACCCCATTAGTCTGTCTTTCCTATTTACACTTAAATTTTCCTCTGACCGACGTTATGTGCTCGTTTCATTTCAAGTCCCTTTGTAACTTTTCGCTTAGATATTAAATCGACGTGAATGTGACAAACATCACACCACTAATAGTGTATTCAAACATTGCTTGATCGTTTTTCTTGTTCATCTACGTTAATTTACATTTAATCACATTTATAGCAAGCAACCATTGATAAAACCAAATAGATATTCCATCCAAGTCACCTAAAGACAATACTTTGCCGTACACTACAAAGTCATGAGCAGTCAGTCACTGATATCAAAAAACTTTTCTGCATAAATTTTCGCATTATTCGAACTGCACCATGTAAAATTACAATATTATATTCTGTTGGCGAAGGAGTCTAGTGGGTGTGCGAATCAGCGGAGTACTCGTAGAAAGATGCTCCTTGGTGCTGCTCGAAACGTACTAACGATAAGTGGGTAACCATTATTTTGCTTGAAATGCAGGTGTTCATATTATACCAGGAGAAAACAAGAGATAGATTCCTATAAGATGACTGATACTTTTAATATTTAAAACGCAGAACGAGGCAATCATTACTGGTTCACAAGGAAGTGAATTTCATAACTGAGCTTCACTAACGAAATGAAATGAAATGTCGTGTGGCTAGGGCCTCCCGTCGGGTAGACCGTTCGCCTGGTGCAGGTCTTTCGTTTTGACGCCACTTCGGCGACCTGCGCGTCGATGGAGATGAAATGATGATGATTAGGACAACACAACACCCAGTCCTTGAGCGGAGAAAATCTCCGACCCAGCCGGGAATCGAACCCGGGCCCTTAGGATTGACAGTCTGTCACGCTGACCACTCAGGTACCGGGGGCGGACAGCTTCACTAATGCCAGTCATTGTTACATTTGTCCCACTAGACGAAAGAAGCTTTGAAATGGTAGTGATAGTAGATAGTGATAGTAGACAGCAGTCGGTCGAAGTGGGATGACTGTGAAAGCTTTTAGTTTAGAAGCGTGGAAGACTATTTCTGTAATCTGGCTGATATTGGTTGTTCTGTAGAACAGCACTTCTACATGTGTGCATCTTTCTTCATTGGTTCTGGCATCTTCCTCAAGCAGATCCTGTGTTGTGTATAACTTCCTTTTTCCACCATTGGCAATAGTGTAACATGGCTGCCATACCTTTCGGATTCTTTTTAGTTATTTGATGGAACTATTGTCTTCCTTATCAATATCTACCATTAGAACTGTCTTACGTGCTTGTATAGCTAAACACCTTGTGAGATTTGCGCAGCAGATTCCCGACCATAGATCTGCTACATCGATCAGACTCCGTGGTTTTTAAGCGGTTTTCCACGCTCGTATAGACGAAATCTGGACTGGTCCCCAATTTCCGACTCAGAAAATACGAAAAAAGTTAACTACGATAGCACACAGAATAAAGTTTACGAGATTTGTAAAGATATAGCCCTCTCGACTTCCCTGACTTAGGTTAACAGTTGACGGTGGCGATAGGTTGTGCATAAGGCCACAAAATTACATTAAAATAAGAAATTTGTGAAATTATGAAAAATTGGAGACCGTGTACCACGAAATGAACGCTAGGAAAGAGAGAGGATTGAATCGCATTGTTGAAGCAACAATTACCGCCCATCATCTTGTTTTTCTTAACCTTGGCCTTCGCTGTCAGACTTGCCTTGCGTGATGAATTTTTGCTAATTTGCTCCATCCCTCTTGACCATACGTCTAAGCAATTGAAGACACTTTTTATGGATGCATGAAAATAAATGTTTTACGGTGTTTTGTGTTTGGACCATGTGCATATTAGTTCTGCTTCCGTCTCTGGGTCACTCGCAGTATTCTTCACCGAGGCCCATGTTGAAGGCATCAGTGCTGTTTTTGTCATTTACCTCAGCAGTCCAGATTTAGAAGATTCCAAATTTATTATTTTGTTCCGTTTTTATTTTCGTTTCTTCTGTGTATACCTTTACGAGCAAGGAACGATGTCGCTAGTGGTTAATACAAGTACTCGTGTATAGGAGGAGTGAGTTCCATTCACCTCCCTGTTTTCCGGATTTAGATTTTTTGTAAGTCACCTCAGGAAAACGCCAAAATGCTACTTTAAAACAGTGTGCGAGCGACTTACTTTCCCAGTCTTTGTCTAAATTAGCTTGCGCTCTGCCTTACGGCTTCGATGCGACGGGCTGTTTAGCTGTAGCTCTCCTTCATGGTACAGTAGCCACAGACCGATGGGATAGAGACGTTGGGCAATGTGTTGGATGTGGATGATTCGCGAAGGATTGTTGGAGTACAATGTCTCATCGACATCATTGTTGATGGGGCGTAGCTTGGTAGCAAGATGAAATCATCTGTGGCCTTGATGAAGACACCGTTCTGTTATTCACTTTAAGAGATTTGGAGTAGCCCCTCAAAACTTAAAGCCGGCTGTTGTGGCCGAGCGGTTCCAGGTGCTTCAGTCTGGAACCGCGCGACCGCTACGGTCGCAGGTTCGAATCCTGCCTCGGGCATGGATGTGTGTGATGTCCTTAGGTTAGTTAGGTTTAAGTAGTTCTAAGTTCTGGGGGACTGATGATCTCAGATGTTAAGTCCCATAGTGCTCAGAGCCATTTGAACCCATTTAAAACTTAAATATGGATGCACAAGTAGGTATTTGAATTCCTCCTCACTAGAATACGGATATGTGGACCTCCCCGATAGGTTAAAACTACACCTATATCTACATCGATACTCCACAGTCCACCTTACGGCTCGTGGCAGAGGGTATCGCGTACCACTACCAGTCATTTCCTTCCCAGTTCCATTCCCAAATAGAACGAGTGAGAAACGACTTTCTACTGCCTCTATATGGGCCCTTACTTCTCGTATATTATATTTGTGGTCCTTACACGAAATATATGTTGGAGGCAACAGAATCGTTCTGCAGTGAGCTTCAAATGCCAGTTCTTTAAATTTTCTCTATTAGTTTCCTTGTAAAGAATGTCGCCTTCCCTCATGGGATTCCCATTTGAGTTCCCGAAGCATCTCTGTAGTACTTGCATGTTGTTCGAACATACCAGTAACAAATCTAACAGTCGACCTCTGAATTCCTTCGATGTCTTCGTTTAATCAGACCTGGCACTGATCTCCAACACTCGAGCAGTACTCACATGACCTACACTTTCCCAGAATTCTCACAATAAACCGAAGTCGACCATTCACCTTTCCTACTGCAATCCTCACATGCTCGTTCCATTTCATATCTATTTGCAACGTTACGTTCAGATACTTGAACGACGTGGCTGTGTCAAGCAGGACACGACTAATGCTGTATCCGCCCATTAACTAAAAGTTCTCTTCATTTAAAGTTATCTGCCGTTCATCACACCAACAAGAAATTTTGTCTAAGTCATCTGGTATCCTCCACGGTCACTGAACAACGACGCCCTGTTGTACATCACAGCATCATATGCAGACAATTACAGATTGCTGCGCGCCCTATCCATCATATCATTTAAATGTACAAAGAATAACAGCGGTCCTATCACAGTTCCCTTGGGCACTCCTGACGATACCCTTGTCTCTGATGAAGATATTCTGTCGAGGACAACATACTGGGTTTTACAACTTACGGAGTCTTCGAGCCAATCAAATATCTGTGAACGTATTCGATATCCCCATACCTTCCTTAACAGCCTCCAATGGGACACCATGTTAAAAGCTTTCAATAATTCTAGAAATATGGAAACTGCCTGTTGCCCTTCACCCATAGTTCGCATTGCATCATGTGAGAAAAGGTGGGCTGCCAAGCATGTTCTAACTGACTGAGCAATCCAGGCACACCCTATGACGATTCTAAGGTGTAATCTGCCAATACCTCTCTCTTATTTTCAATGTTTCACAGGCTCTCTCATGAACCTTGTTGGATTAGCACCAATGGTAGAAAACCACTCGCATGCTGCCCCACCACGCAGACAGATGTATCAGCTCAGTGTTAGTCTGAAGAAATAGCATGTAGTGGCCATTGGCTAGTAGCATCTATAAAATCTCGAAACTGTTACACGGTTTGTCTCATAGCTGAAAACGACAGATCGCTCGAGATACTAAAACCCTCTAGTACCGTAAGGCAGAGCGGTGACTTTCTTCCTCCTGGATCCTGAACATAAATAAATGTAACATCTTGCACATAGATAGAAAGAGAAATCCACTACTGTACATCTACGCCATTGATGACAAATTTCTGGAAGTAGTATACAGGGTGTTACAAAAAGTTACGGCCAAACTTTCAGGAAACATTCCCCACACACAAAGAAAGAAAATATGTTATGTGGACATGTGTCCGGAAACGTTTACTTTCCATGTTAGAGCTCATTTTATTACTTCTCTTCAAATGACATAATCATGGAATGGAAACACAGCAACAGAACGTACCAGCGTGACTTCAAACACTTTGTTACAGGAAATGTTCAAAATGTCCTCCGTTAGCGAGGATACATGCATCCACCCTCCGTCGCATGGAATCCCTGATGCGCTGATGCAGCCCTGGAGAATGGCGTATTGTATCACAGCCGTCCACAATACGACCACGAAGAGTCTCTGCATTTGGTACCGGGGTTGCGTAGACAAGAGCTTTCAAATGCCCCCATAAATGAAAGTCAAGAGGGTTGAGGTCAGGAGAGCGTGGAGGCCATTGAATTGGTCCGCCTCTACCAATCCATCGGTCACCGAATCTGTTGTTGAGAAGCGTACGAACACTTCGACTGAAATGTACAGGAGCTCCATCGTTGCTGAACCACATGTTGTGTCGTACTTGTAAAGGCACATGTTCTAGCAGCACAGCTAGAGTATCCCGTATGAAATCATGATAACGTGCGCCATTGGGCGTAGGTGGAAGAACATGGGGCCCAATCAAGACATCACCAGCAATGCCTGCCCAAACGTTCACAGAAAATCTGTGTTGATGACGTGATTGCACAATTGCGTGCGGATTCTCGTCAGCCCACACATGTTGATTGTGAAAATTTACCATTTGATCACGTTAGAATGAAGCCTCATCCGTAAAGAGAACATTTGCACTGAAATTAGGATTGACACATTGTTGGCTGAACCATTCGCAGAAGTGTACCCGTGGAGGCCGATCAGCTGCTGATAGTGCCTGCACACGCTGTACATGGTACGGAAACAACTGGTTCTCCCGTAGCACTCTCCATACAGTGACGTGGTCAACGTTACCTTGTACAGCAGCAACTTCTCTGACGCTGACATTAGGGTTATCGTCAACTGCACGAAGAATTGCCTCGTCCATTGCAGGTGTCGTCGTTCTAGGTCTTCCCCAGTCGCGAGTCATAGGCTGCAATGTTCCGTGCTCCCTAAGACGCCGATCAATTGCTTCGAACGTCTTCCTGTCGGTACACCTTCGTTCTGGAAATTTGTCTCGATACAAACGTAACACGCCACGGCTATTGCCCCGTGCTAATCCATACATCAAATGGGCATCTGCCAACTCCGCATTTGTAAACATTGCACTGACTGCAAACCACGTTCGTGATGAACACTAACCTGGTGATGCTACGTACTGATGTACTTGATGCTAGTACTGTAGAGCAATGAGTCGCATGTCAACACAAGCACCGAAGTCAACATTACCTTCCTTCAATTGGGCCAACTGGCGGTGAATCGAGGAAGTACAGTACATACTGACGAAACTAAAATGATCTCCATGGAAATTAAGCGTTTCTGGACACATGTCCACATAACATCTTTTCTTTATTTGTGTGTGAGGAATGTTTCCTGAAAGTTTGGCCGTACCTTTTTGTAACACCCTGTATATCGTAAAATATCAAGGAGTAACAATGCAGAGAGACCTTAAGTGGAATGGCCACACAAAACAAATAGTAGGAAAGCAGATGCCAGACTGAGATACACAGGAAGAATCTGAAGGAAATGTAACTCATCCACGAATGAAGTAGCTTGCAAGGCGCTTATTCGACCGATTCTTGAGAAAAAGAAGATCCAGCAAAGAGCGGCGTGTTCCGTCACGTGTTCGTTAAGTCTGCGCGAGACCGTTACAAAGCTGCCCAACAAATTCCAGTGGCAGACACTACAAGGGAGGCATTGTTCATCACAGAGAGAGAACACTTTCCGGAAAGAGTCGGATAACGTATTATTTTCTTCCCATACATCTCGCGAAATGATCACGATAGCAAAATTTGAGAAATTAGAGTTCATGCAGAGGTTTTCCGACAGTCGTTCTTCCCATGTGCCATTCGCAAATAGAACAGGGAAGGACAGATCTGTTAGTGGTACCAGAAGCATTCTCCGCCACACACCGTCAGGTGGCTTACGGAGTATTCGTGTGGATGTAGAAAATGGTTCCAATCATCTTTTTTTTGATGATCTCATCTTCTGCAGCAACTCACACGACTGCCCTGTTAGAAAACGAATAATTGTTCTCCACTGGATGAGCTGTAGCAGAAGCAGTCGCAGCAAACGATTATAAAGGGTGCATCAAAAGTTCTCTATTGGTAACTTAACTGAGCTATTAAATGATAAATAGTCTTCGAATGAATAGTGCGGTGTACAGGGTGTACATGAAGTCCGGGAACACACTGTTTAGCGCCCGAAAACCACACACACACACACACACACACACACACACACACACACACACACACACACGCTTCCCATTATTTATTGCACAAGAACCAAACATTGTACAGATATCATACATATGTCATTTTGAAGAGAAACCCTGAATTTGCTTTTCATGTGTACCGCCACAGCGTAGTTTGGTAATTTGCTGGCGAGTTCAGGCGCGGAACGAGCTTTCTGTGTATTGGAGTTTAGAACCAAGTACGGGAAGGAGCCACTAACAAGTAAGGCCATTTACGACTGGCACAACTACTTCGTTACGACAAGTTGCTTGTCCCGGTAAAGAGAAGCGAACGTCCCAGAGCGAGTGAAGTGAATGTGAAGTGCATATGAGAGACGTTAATAAGGAGTCAAAAGAAATCACATACCGAATGTTTGTAAAAAAAGTGTTTCTCTTCAAAATTCAATATGTATTACAGCTGTACAATGTTTAGATCTTGTGCAATAAATAATTGAAAGTGTTCCCAGACTTTATGTGCATCTGTATTGTATATACGTAGTCTGAAGTTACAATCTCGACATTGACACGCAAACACATTCACTCTTAGTAGCCAGCTTATGATATTTAACTGGAGTTGTTACCGGAAAGTTTACGAACAGATGTTCTGCGTTTTCGAATGCTCGCAATTCGGTCACTTAGAATGTTCAGTTCTCAGATACTGCCTGCACAATACGCAAGGTTCAGTTTGCACAGAAAATCCGGGATTCGCACTTCTTTATCACTCTTGCGCAATTACTTTATGGCACTCCACAGTCAAGTTTAACTCACAACTGTAAGTACTTATCAGAGTTCCTGGTACACGAGTATGAACATTATGACGCCTGAGCTCCGAATGAATTCTAGACTCCGCAAAGCATTTCTCTAGCCTAAAAAATACCCTCGAATCTTCTGTCTTCTGATTTGTGAAGAACTTAATATCCAGTCAGCTATCAGCATATGTTTCATGCTTTTTCATTACCATGAACTGGCGAATTATACACCACAAATTTTCTCTGAGCGTATGACTCATTGACTCTGTACACCTACAGTTCTCATGCTACCACATAGACCGTTAATAAATGTAACAATATTCATTTATCATATTACTTCGCATTCACACCTTCATTCAAACTAATAACTAAACATATTAAATGAGTAATAATTAATAAGAGATATTATATTAGCAGAAGATAATACATAGTTTCCAAAAAGACATTAATTTGACAGCTTGTGAGTTCAATCCCTGTATGATCCTGACATCTCTCAACTGTAGCTGGAACTATTAGCAGCTGCTGGACCACAAGTGCACATCTGTCTATAGAAAGGTCCCAGAACTGCTCTCATTAATAAACTGTCACTACGCCCATATAGTACTAGGGACAGAAAGTTGGCTGAAACCAGACGTAAACGGTAATGAAATCCTAAACTCAGACTGGAATGTATACCGCAGAGACAGGCTGGACAGTGAAGGGGAGGCGTGTTTATAGCGATAAGAAGTGCAATAGTATCGAAGGAAATTGACGGAGATCCGAAATGTGAAATAATTTGGGTGAAGGTCACGGTTAAAGCAGGCTCAGACATGGTAATTGGATATCTCTATAGGCCCCCGGGCTCATCAGCTGTTGTGGCTGAGCACCTGAAGGATAATTTGGAAAATAGTTCGAGTAGATATCCCCACCATGTTATAGTTCTGGGTGCAGATTTTGATTTGCCGGATATAGACTGGGAGACTCAAACGTTCATAACGGGTGGCAGGGACAAAGAATCCAGTGAAATTTTTTTAAGTGCTTTATCTGAAAACTACCCTGAGCAGTTAAACAGAGAACCGACCCGTGGCGATAACATATTAGACCTTCTGGTGACAAACAGACCCGAACTATTTGAAACAGTTTACGCAGAACAGGGAATCAGCGATCATAAAGCGGTTTCTGCATCGATGGTTTCAGCCGTAAATAGAAATATTAAAAAAGGTAGGAAGATTTTTCTGTTTAGCAAAAGTGACAAAAAGCAGATTACAGAGTACCTGACGGCTCAACACAAAAGTTTTGTCTCAAGTACAGATAGCGTTGAGGATCAGTGAACAAAGTTCAAAACCATCGTACAATATGCGTTTGATGAGTATGTGCCAGGCAAGATCGTAAGAGATGGAAAAGAGCCACCGTGGTACAACAGCCGAGTTAAAAAACTGCTGCGGAAGCAAAGGGAACTTCACAGCAAACATAAACATAGCCAAAGCCTTGCAGACAAACAAAAATTACGCGAAGCGAAATGTAGTGTGAGGAGGGCTATGCGAGAGGCGTTCAATGAATTCGAAAGTAAAGTTCTATGTACTGACTTGGCAGAAAATCCTAAGAAATTTTGGTCTTATGTCAAAGCGGTAGGTGGATCAAAACTAAATGTCCAGACACTCTGCGACCAAATAGGTACTGAAACAGAGGATGATAGACTAAAGGCCGAAATACTAAATGTCTTTTTCAGAGCTGTTTCACAAAGGAAGACTGCACTGTAGTTCCTTCTCTAGATTGTCACACAGATGACACAATGGTAGATATCGAAATAGACGACAGAGGGATAGAGAAACAATCAAAATCGCTCAAAAGAGGAAAGGCCGCTGGACCTGATGGGATACCAGTTCGATTTTACACAGAGTACGCGAAGGAACTTCCCCCCCCCCCCCTCCCCCTTCTTGCAGCGGTGTACCGTAGGTCTCTAGAATAGCGTAGCGTTCCAAAGGATTGGAAAAGGGCACAGGTCATCCCCGTTTTCAAGAAGGGGCGTCGAACAGATGTGCAGAACTATAGGCCTATATCTCTAACCGCGATCAGTTGTAGAATTTTGGAACATGTATTATGTTCGAGTATAATGACTTTTCTGGAGACTAGAAATCTACTCTGTAGGAATCAGCACGGGTTTCGAAAAACACGGTCGTGTGAAACCCAGCTCGCGCTATTCGTCCACGAGACTGAGAGGGCCATAGACACGGGTTCACAGGTAAATGCCGTGTTTCTTGGCTTCCGCAAGGCGTTCGATACAGTTCCCCACAGTCGTTTAATGAACAAAGTAAGAGCATATGGACTATCAGACCAATTGTGTGATTGGATTGAAGAGTTCCTAGATAACAGAACGCAGCATGTCATTCTCAATGGAGAGAAGTCTTCCGAAGTAAGAGTGATTTCAGGTGTGCCGCAGGGGAGTGTCATAGGACCGTTGCTATTCACAATACACATAAATGACCTTGTGGATGACATCGGAAGTTCACTGAGGCTTTTTGCGGATGATGCTGTGGTGTACCGAGAGGTTGTAACAATGGAAAATTGTACTGAAATGCAGGAGGATCTGCAGTGAGTTGACGCATGGTGCAGGGAATGGCAATTGAATCTCAATGTAGACAAGTGTAATGTGCTGCGAATACATAGAAAGATAGTTCCCTTACCATTTAGCTACAAAATAGCAGGTCAGCAACGGGAAGCAGTTAATTCCATAAATTATCTGGGAGTACGCATTAGGAGTGATTTAAAATGGAATGATCGTATAAAGTTGATCGTCGGTAAAGCAGATGCCAGACTGAGATTCATTGGAAGAATCCTAAGGAAATGCAATCCGAAAACAAAGGAAGTAGGTTACAGTACGCTTGTTCGACCGCCACTTGAATACTGCTCAACAGTGTGGGATCCGTACCAGATAGGGTTGATAGAAGAGATAGAGAAGATCCAACGGAGAGCAGCGCGCTTCGTTACAGGATCATTTAGTAATCGCGAAAGCGTTGCGGAGATTATAGATAAACTCTAATGGAAGACTCTGCAGGAGAGACGCTCAGTAGCTCGGTACGGGCTTTTGTTAAAGTTTCGAGAACATGCCTTCACCGAAGAGTCAAGCAGTATATTGCTCCCTCCTACGTATATCTCGCGAAGAGACCATGAGGATAAAATCAGAGAGATTAGAGCCCACACAGAAGCATACCGACAATCCTTCTTTCCACGAACAATACGAGACTGGAATAGAAGGGAGAACCGATAGAGGTACTCAGGTTACCCTCCGCCACTCACCGTCAGGTGGCTTGCGGAGTATGGATGTAGATGTAGAGGTAGATGTAGATCTGTCACAAGAGATTCGTGACCCATCTACATCTACATCTACAGGGTGTTTCAAAAATCACCGGTATATTTGAAACGGCAATAAAAACTAAACGAGCAGCGATAGAAATACACCGTTTGTTGCAATATGCTTGGGACAACAGTACATTTTCAGGCGGACAAACTTTCGAAATTACAGTAGTTACAATTTTCAACAACAGATGGCGCTGCAAGTGATGTGAAAGATATAGAAGACAACGCAGTCTGTGGGTGCGCCATTCTGTACGTCGTCTTTCTGCTGTAAGCGTGTGCTGTTCACAACGTGCAAGTGTGCTGTAGACAACATGGTTTATTCCTTAGAACAGAGGATTTTTCTGGTGTTGGAATTCCACCGCCTAGAACACAGTGCTGTTGCAACAAGACGAAGTTTTCAATGGAGGTTTAATGTAACCAAAGGACCGAAAAGCGATACAATAAAGGATCTGTTTGAAAAATTTCAACGGACTGGGAACATGACAGATGAACGTGCTGGAAAGGTAGGGCGACCGCTTATGGCAACCACAGAGGGCAATGCGCAGCTAGTGCAGCTGGTCATCCAACAGCGGCCTCGGGTTTCCGTTCGCCGTGTTGCAGCTGCGGTCCAAATGACGCCAACGTCCACGTATCGTCTCATGCGCCAGAGTTTACACCTCTATCCATACAAAATTCAAACGCGGCAACCCCTCAGCGCCGCTACCATTGCTGCACGATAGACATTCGCTAACGATATAGTGCACAGGATTGATGACGGCGATATGCATGTGGGCAGCATTTGGTTAACTGACGAAGCTTATTTTTACCTGGACGGCTTCGTCAGTAAACAGAACTGACGCATATGGGAAACCGAAAAGCCCCATGTTGCAGTCCCATCGTCCCTGCATCCTCAAAAAGTACTGGTCTGGGCCGCCATTTCTTCCAAAGGAATCATTGGCCCATTTTTCAGATCCGAAACGAATACTGCATCACGCTATCTGGACATTCTTCGTGAATTTGTGGCGGTACAAACTGCCTTAGACGACACTGCGAACACCTCGTGGTTTATGCAAGATGGTGCCCGGCCACATCGCACGGCCGACGTCTTTAATTTCCTGAATGAATATTTCGATGATCGTGTGATTGCTTTGGGCATCCGAAACATACAGGAGGCGGCGTGGATTGGCCTCCCTATTCGCCAGACATGAACCCCTGTGACTTCTTTCGGTGAGGACACTTGAAAGACCAGGTGTACCGCCAGAATCCAGAAACAATTCAACAGCTGAAGCAGTACATCTCATCTGCATGTGAAGCCATTCCGCCAGACACGTTGTCAAAGGTTTCGGGTAATTTCATTCAGAGACTACGCCATATTATTGCTACGCATGGTGGATATGTGGAAAATATCGTACTATAGAGTATCCCAGACCGCAGCGCCATCTGTTGTTGAAAATTGTAACTACTGTAATTTCGAAAGTTTGTCTGCCTGAAAATGTACTGTTGTCCCAAGCATATTGCAACAAACGTTGTATTTCTATCGCTGCTCGTTTAGTTTTTATTGCCGTTTCAAATATACCGGTCATTTTTGAAACACCCTGTACATACATACTCCGCAATCCACGATATGGTGCGTGGCGGTGGGTACCTCGTACCACAACTACCATCTTCTCTCCCTGTTCCACTCCCAAACAGAACGAGGAAAAATGACTGCCTATATGCCTCTGTACGAGCCCTAATCTCTCTTATCTTATCTTTGTGGTCTTTCCTCGAAATGTAAGTTGGCGGCAGTAAAATTGTACTGCAGTCAGCCTCAAATGCTGGTTCTCCAAATTTCCTCAGCAGCGGTTGACGAAAAGAACGCCTTTCCTCTAGAGACTCCCACCGGAGTTCCTGAAGCATTTCCGTAACACTCGCGTGATGATCAAACCTACCAGTAACAAATCTAGCAGCCCGCCTCTGAATTGCTTCCATGTCCTCCATCCTTCCTGAGCAGTCTCCGAACTGCGCTGTTAAACCACGGTGGGTCTTTTCCGTCCGTAACCCACTTTTTCGGCACATACTTGTCCAATGCGTGATTTACAATGTGTTTAAAATTCGCCTATAATTCTTCCACGTCCATTGTACCGGAAGTAAATGAAGTCGATTTATTTACTAAGTGGGATGCTAACAACTGCTTATCTGCTCTTTCTAGGAAGAATACTCTCCTAGCCTTCTTCACCGCCTTTTTAACTTTCGTAACCATAGTAGTAATGATAACATCATGATCACTAATCCCTGTCTCAACACTGACACCGTCGACGAGGTCTGGTCTGTTCGTGGCTACCAGATCCAAAATTATTTCCATTACGCGTTGGCTGTCGATTTAGCTGCTCAAGACAGTTTTCGGATAATGTGTTCAAAAGTAATTCATATCGTCTGTATGAAGCTATGGTGTCAGTCACATTAATGTGATCACCTGTCATAAGGTTGAATAACAACTTTTGCAGTACAGACCACTGCTAGATGTGTAGGAAGAGTGTCAGCGAGGTTGTGGAAGGTATCGACAGGGATGTGAAGCCATGCCAACTGGTGCCTTGGCGAGCTGCGCTAGGTTTCTCGGTTGAGGTTCCATGGTGTGAACAGTCCCTCAACTGTGTTTAAGGGTACAGGGTACTTAAAAAAGGTGGAAAAATCGAAATTTTTAATGACATCATTAAATTCTATAGTCTTTCCTGATTGCATTGATACATACATTATAGGGTTTCAATTGAAAAATGACCTATATATAGCAAATTTTAAAGTTACGGGTCATGTATGCCGCCACGCCCCCTTTATTTTTGTTACAGAAACCAGTATTATTTCGAAAAGAACTGTGAACTTTCTCTGTACAGTGATTATACGTATGATACATTGTATATGTTGGTAGCAGTGCAGGTTTCTAGTATCTGTAAATGATCATCTTTGCTAGTATTTACTTTTGTTTTGCTGATGCAGTTTGTTCAAGAGTTACTGAATGTTTGTTGCCCAAGAGCTACATATACATGTGGAAGTGCATATCCTTTATTGTGCAATAAATACGAACTATGCCATGCATTAAGGAATTCGATAAAAGGAAATTCTGTGGTAACCAGTTCACAAACAAAGCAATACACACTGTTGAAAGTAACCTATGTATCAGTTCTTTATGGAAGAAACTCCCACATGGCACATCTCCTGGTGATTCAAATTTTTGTGTTAATAAAGGCGCTGTTTGTAGTGGATTTGTTGTTGTTGATGTGGGCATCTTATCTTCTTTGATAAAGGAAGTGGCGAAATGCAAACAATGTGATGGTGTAGGCTGTCTGAAAATAACAGAACAACAAACTAGCAGAAAGGGTTTAGCGTCAAAATTAGTTGTTCTGTGTAGATCCTGCAATAAATCTACCTCGAAAATTACTTGGAACATTGTACATAATTCATATGATATGAATTTGAACTTAGTGTATGCAATGTGTGCAGTAGCAAAAGGAAAAAAGGCTGCTCAAAGGTTTTGTGGTTTGATGGACCTTCCTCCGCCTTCCAGTAGGTTCAGCAAGTACATAAAAATACTTTTAGGTGCCTTGAAGGTTGTGTGTAAAGCATTGTACTGTGTTGTGTGTAAAGCATTGTACTGTAAATATTAGTGGAACCAGGGACATTGCTGTTGCACTTGATGTGGCATGGCAACGTCGAGGACATCGTTCCTTGAATGGTGTTTTAAGTACTACTTCTCTTGAGAATGGAAAAGTTGTTGATGTTGAGTGCTTATCTAAGTATTGCCACACCTGGCATGTTAACACTGAAGGACATATTGAACATCAGTGTTCTAAGAATTATGATGGTTACAGCGAATGTATGAAATGTGATGGAGCTCTAAAAATACTTCAGAGGTCGGTGCCCGTTTATAACGTTAGATATATGAAGTACACAGGCGATGGGGACTCTAAAACTTTCAATAAAATTAATGAGTTCAATGTTTATGATGATACCTTGGTAACAAAACTGGAGTGTTGCGGACATATTCAAAAGAGGATGGATGCTATGAAGAAAAATGAAAGGAAAGTTGCTATCTGATGGAAAATCTCTGTCTGACCGAGACAGGTTGACAGAAACTGAAATAGACCTTCAGAGTTACTGTCCACCTGCTTAGCTGGTGGTAATGTGCTTGCCTCCCGTGCAAGCGGGCCCGGGTTTGATTCCCGGCCGGGTTGAAGATTTTCTCCGCTTGTGGACTGGGTGCTGTGTTGTCCTCATCATCATTTCGTCCTCGTCACCAGCGCTCAAGTCGCCTAATGTGGCGTTGAATTAAATAAAACTTCCACTTGGCGGCCGAACTTCACCCAATGGGGTGAGGCCAACGATGCCATACGCTCATTTCCATTTCAGTGTTATTATGGACTGGCCATTAGACGAACTGCACCTCTGAATGATGTTACAGCAGTGAGAAAAGCTGTATCGGCCACCTACTCTCATAAGTTGTCCACAGATGACCATCTTGTTCACGGACTTTGTCCTAAGGAGCAGATTCTTGGTGTGGTTACCAGAAAGGAAAAGGAAACATCCTCTTCCTGAGCCTGTTATGAATGAAATAAAACCAATTTTTAGAGACCTGAGTGACCCTGTTTTGCTTAGTAAATGTCTTTATGGGGGCACTCACAATACAAATGAAAGTTCCAGCCATTGCATATGGGAAAGATAGTCAAGAATGTTTCTGTACGACTAAATACATTAAAAGTTGGTGTACTAGATGTAGTGATATCTTTCAATCGCGGAAAGTTGGAAGTCCTGAGAAATTTAGGCATACAATGTGGCTCTAATATGGAAGACCAATTGCTTGCATGTGACAGATAATGGCTGCATGAAACTGAAAGATTTGCTCTTCAAGTTACCAAAGAAGCAAGAAGTGCTAAAAGGAATGCCAAGAGGAAGCTTGAAGATGAACAAATGCTGCAGTATGAAGACTATGCTTCAGGAATGATCTGAGGCACAGTTTAATTGAACTCATATCTTCATTCGCAGTTTCTCACAAGTTGTATTTTTCAGAATTCGGGTACAAATATTTCCTAGAGTTTATAAAGCATTGCTCTAATTTTGTTCTTGAACTTGCAGTAGTCCATACTTATGTAGTAGACCTAAGCTTTATTGCAGAATCAACTAAATTATAAAAAAATAACATTTTTATTAGGAAAAAAATTATAAAAATTAAAATCTAATGTGTGATATTTTTTTATCTTTGTAATGTACATAATAGGTGGAATTAAATAGGTCTAGTACCTCAGCCATCATGTCATGCGTATCTGGTAAACATCTGGCCTCCTTCAAATGTATAGCATTGGATTAAATAGTACCTCAATTTGAGGAAGCATTTTGGAACAAAATTGCATCAATTTCATTGTAATTTTTTAATAACCCTAAGCAGGATCAAAAATATTCCAAATACTTCTAATTTGTTTAGAAAGTGTGCTGAATTACCTGATATCAACAAAAAATCTGTAAAACATATACATTATAAACAGTGCCTGAAAGAAGTAAGTATCGATTTTTACATAATATTGAGCTGGAAAAGTACCCTGTATCCTTAAATCAGGAGAGTTTGGTGACCAGGGGAGTACAGTTAACTCATCCTGGTGCTGTTCAAAACATGCACGCACACTGCGAGCTGCGTAGCACATTACATTGTCCTACTGGTAGATGCCGTCGTGTCGAGAAACAAGAAACAGCATGTAGGGGTGGAGATAGGTGTAAACTTGTGTAGATCCATTGTGCCCTCCAGAATGACGAGATCATCCAGGGAATTCCACGAAAACATCCCCCAGTGCATAATGCCACTAGTAGGAGACTGTTTACTTTCAGACGTTTCACAGCGTACACGCCAATGGCCATCTGTCCTAAGGAGCATAAAACGTGATTCATCTGAAAGGGCCACCTTTCGCCAGCAGTGGACGTCCAGTTACGGTATTGGCGTGCAAATTCCAGCCTTCGTTGTCGATGAACGGCAGTCAGGATGAGTGCATGAACCAGGAGCCTGCTGTGGAGTCCCAACAGTTGCAAGTCTATCCATCCAGATACACACCACAGCTGTCGTTCACTCCTGTCATCTATGTCCAGTGGTGCATACAGTTGTCTTTGTACCGGTTTTGTATAACGCCATTTTACCATGCACGGCATCTTTAACCACGCCAGCAACAGTTTACAGACTTAGCTGTTTCGGAAATGCTTCCATCCTTGGCCCAAAAGCCAATGATCATGCTCTTTTGGAGATCAGATAAATTGCTCCGTTTCCACATTGCAGCAACGACTGCTTTGTTTCTGCCCCCCCCCCCCCCTCCCCACCTCCGACACTCTTTATATACATTTCGCCGCTAGCGCTAGCACCTGCCATTTGTGATGGGTTATCCCACGATAACATCGAACAGAGAACAGAGGTGATGGTCACAGTAACGTAACTGGATCAGGTAGTTGCTATCCTTAAACTGCCATAGGCGCAATGTAAAGGCTCTATGCCTCAACTGTTGTACCTTCAGTTCGCAATGTTATGTAAAACAGGCTGCCAGGTTAAACTGTGTGCTAGATCGGAAATCGAACACGGAATCTATCCTTTCACACCAATGCCCTGATGGACTTACCTTCCTATGCACGATTCACGACCCAACTGTAAGTAGGATGTTTAGGTTTTTTTATTGGTAACGCCACGTAGCGCTCTGTATGAAAATCACTGGCTGTGCTGTGTGCAGTCTGTGGCTGGTTTGCATTGTTGTTCGCTATTGTAGTGTTGGGCAGCTGGATGTGAACAGCGCGTAGCGCTGAGCAGTTGGAGGCGAGCCGCCAGCGGTGGTGGATGTGGCGAAGTGAGATGGCGGATTTTTGAGAGCGGATGATCTGGACGTGTGTCCATCAGAAACAGTACATTTGTAAGAATGGATGTCATGAACTGCTATATATATTATGACTTTTGAACACTCTTAAGGTTGTTTGTTCTCTATCAAAATCTTTCATTTGCTAACTATGCCTATCAGTAGTTAGTGCCTTCAGTAGTTTGAATCTTTTATTTAGCTGGCAGTAGTGGCGCTCGCTGTATTGCAGTAGTTCGAGTAACGAAGATTTTTATGAGGTAAGAATTCATGAAAGGTATAGGTTATTGTTAGTCAGGGCCATTCTCTTGTAAGGATTATTGAAAGTCAGATTGCGTTGCGCTAAAAATATTGTGTGTCAGTTTAGTGTGTGTCAGTTTAGTAATGTCTGAGTACGTTCAGTTTTGCTCAGCTGTTTGAAAATTAAATAATGTAAGAGGTTTATCAGCACAGTAATTCATTAATTTTTCTAAGGGGACGTTTCACAACCTCGCAGATTCACTTCAGCATCCACCTTATGGCGTGGCGGTTATACTGCCAGTACCTCTCCCACACATTCATCTTCAGAGACGCTGTGATAAGATGTTTGAAAACAGCTGACAGTCCACTGCACAGTGAAAGATTCATTGTACAAACCTACCCTTAGGCTGTGGCTAAGCCATTTCTCCGCACTATACTCTCTCCCAGGAGTGCTAGTCCTGGAAGGTGTGCAGGAGAATTTCTGGGAAGTTTGTAAAGCAGGAGAAGATGTACTGGCTGTAGTGGAGCTGTGTGGATGAGCCGTGAGTCGTGCCCGGCTATCTCAGTGGGTACAAGTATAGTCCCCAAAAGACAAGGTTCCACATTCGAGTCCCCGTGTATCACACAGTTTTAATCTGCCAGACTTTGCATGGGGGCTTAATTAAATATGATTGAAAATATTTTTGGTAGCTGTATGTCCGATTACGCTGTGTCTCGTAAACGGTTGGCCCTGACTAGAATTATTACGCAATCTGACTGCAACAAACAATGAAAGAAAATTTTCGTAAACACAGTTAATTAATTAAGTCCCCAGCAACTATAAAACCTACAAAACCAATAAGCACAAGAGTAACTGTTCTGTATGTGGGAGTGTGACTCAACGTACACATCTGGCACGGTTCTTCTCCAACAAGACAAGAATTTTTAAATACCAATTATACTGACGTGATAAAAGAAAATTAGAAAAACTATAATTACGCAAGAAAACCAGAATTCACTCTAATACAAGAACACAAGCCAGATGCTTTGTTGACTGAACCTGTAATGACGCATTATTTAAAACATGGAAATAATGAAAAAACACGCAATATTTTACCTTCATATATATTGACGAAAAGCACTCTGATCGTTACAATATCTTCATTAGGATAACATCTGCTATCTCTCCCATCAAATAACTGGATAAAACATGGAACAAACACTCCCTACTACCACATATCCACTCCGACTTCACGACAAGCAGTGCCCACCACAACTTCTCGGCAAGAACTGCCTGCCGCTACCTCTCAATAATCACTGTCTGCTACATCTCAATACAGACTACCAC
Source organism: Schistocerca piceifrons (assembly GCF_021461385.2). NCBI lineage: Eukaryota > Metazoa > Arthropoda > Insecta > Orthoptera > Acrididae > Schistocerca > Schistocerca piceifrons. The sequence continues at coordinate 344,351,703 of NC_060139.1, forward strand.
GAGACCTCGACAGGCACTGACCTCTACGAGCTCTCGACAAGCACTGACTTCTACGAGTTCTTAACAGGCACTGACTACCACGAGTTCTTAACAGGCACTGACTACTACGAGCTCTTAACAGGCACTCACTACGACGAGCTCTCCACAAGCACTGACTGCTACGAGTTCTTAACAGGCACTGACTACTACGAGCTCTCAACAAGCACTGTGGAGGCGGCTTAATAATACTCTTTGGCGCAATCTCTGGCGCAGTGGCTCAGTGTAGCCACCTTTCATATGCCCCTCCTCCACAGGCCAGAATTTGATGGTATTTTTGCCAGCATTGGTGGTGAAAATACCACCAAATTCGTCCACAAAAATACAGACAAAACAAAAGATAATATTAATACCTAAATATCACATAATTATTTAAAATTTTGGCTTTGCACTGACCTTTCAATAACCTAATATATGAAATACAGTAAGCAATACAACTTCTTTTCATACATGTGACTTTACATAAGAGTTCACACAATACACAAAAAATCAGTTTATACAAATGTTCACATAAAATACTTTCAATGATTAGTTTATACAAAAAAAAGACACCAACAGGTAACATCTTTTCAGTAGAAGCAGTCCATCAGTGGCACCTAGTAAAGTTTAGCAGGTACACCCAGCAACAAGTCACATTAGTTCAGTAGAAGCAATTCATCAGAGGCACCCAGCAATGTTGAGCAGGTGCAGACACCAACAAGTGACATCATTTCAGTAGAAGCAGTCCATCAGTTGCACCCAGCAATGTTGAGCAGGTGCAGACACCAACAAGTGACATCATTTCAGTAGAAGCAGTCCATCAGTTGCACCCAGCAATGTTGAGAGCAGGTGCAGACACCAACAAGTGACATCATTTCAGTAGAAGCAGTCCATCAGTTGCACCCAGCAATGTTGAGCAGGTGCAGACACCAACAAGTGACATCATTTCAGCAGAAGCAGTTCCATCTGTGGCACCCAGTAAAGTTGAAGAGGTACACACAGCAACAAGTCACATTAGTTCAGTAGAAGCAATCCATCAGAGGCACCCGGCAATGTTTAGGTGCACACAGCAACAAGTCACATTAGTTCAGTAGAAGCAATCCATCAGTGGCACCCAGCAATGTTGAGTAGGTGCAGACAGCAAGAAGTGACTTCATTTCCATACAAGTAGTCCATCAGTTGCACCTAGCAATGATGAGCAGGTCCAGAGAGCAGTCCATGATATTCACTATCACCGATCACACAGTTCAAGCATGAACAATAGTTTGAATACACATACTAATCACACTGTTCATCAGCAGAAATTAATCATTCCTAAGTGTCACACATTACGTTGAAAAAGTGCAGGTAACACTTCATAATATTCACCATCACTAATCAGACAGTTCAGGCATGAACAATAGTTTGAATACACATACAAATGCTTTTACAATGCTCTTACACTAAACATACAAATCATAACAAACACACAAATGATATCAGATAATTTTCATATTAACTATTACAAATACACAAATATCAGTAAACCTATAATATTTATGGGTGTCAGTGCAAGCCACTAGAAACAAATAAAATAATATTTACGAGATAGGTGGGTAGGATTAGGAAAGGAAAACACACAAAACACACTCATTCATCTTTCATCCACATTAAGTACTACTGTGTAATTGAATGGTGTTAACTGTGTAAATGTAATTCTGTCAAAATCTGATGTTCATCATGTGTATCAAGTAGTAGTGGCAGCAATGTATAACAGTCAATAATAGTTAGGTCAACGTCATAGTCATCATGTCAAGACCAATGTTTGCCAAGCCAGATCAAATGTACTGTTGTTGAACAACTGTCAGTGAGCCAAGATATGCAATTACTTCCTCTCTTCAAAAAAAGTATATACTGCTTAGTGATTTAACAAAGTGTGTGTATAGACTATCTTCCTTCTACTTTAGTGTTCTAGTCTGCTATCTTCATCCTCCTTGTTCCATAAGACCAACAAAAAAAATATGCTCCTCACTTACTTACCTCTTATCCACCAAAACTCCAATAATCATCAACTTCACATAATCTCAATAATACCTCAATAATATCTCTTCAATGCGTCGATACATATAAACCTTATTACCAATATCATTTCACTTCCATAACAACTCTTTCCTCTAGTCAGTCTCCTCGAACAAGTACAGATAAAATCCTAATGCAAACCTCATCATCCCATACAATCCGAAGACACATTGTCAACACACAACCTCTGTGTAATCCATCTGAGCCAAATCTTCTACTCATTATGAATTATAAACAAAAGAAATGCATACATGACCTCTAACAGACTTAGTTCGAATAACTCTCAGTAATTAAGTACGATTACGGAATGTGAATGATCACAATATTTCACAGTGTGTACACCACTTCAAGAATTATGGCAGAAGCAAACATGTGAAGTATTTCTTGTGTCAAGTTTCACTTCCTATTTCAATTGCTCACGAAGAATGCAGTGTAATAATTGTTAATGGTCTAAACCTAGTGTTGGTATGTCATGTCGTTAGCTTCCTTCCTATTAGCATAAATTTATACAGCTTCCATAAAACCTCAGCTCATGTGACTTCAACGAAGTTCTTTGTACCAATGTCGTTCGTCGAATTATAGCAGTTCATTTTCTTATCTTAAAATATAAGGCGCTGAGCGTAAGCAAAACAAGCAATAGCGAGTAAATATACCAGTAGAGAACAGAATGTCAACAAGTGGATGCAGCACAATTCCTACAACGAGGCTCTGCCAAGCGAACAATCTATAATTAATACAATAGTGTGACCTAAACTCTCTGTTTGTACACAGTATATCAGCATTGCTATATACCAAATTAAAGAGTAGTTATGACACGCAAAGCAGTAAACATGTCATTAGCATCATATCAGCATAAGCAAATAAATGTTCATATGTCATCCTAATTAGTAAACATGAAGGCGCAAGCAGATAAATCACAAAGTATAACTTACATACCTAACCACATCAGCACAATAAATCAGGTGACAATTATAATTTAAATAAATAAGCACAGCAGGCACATAATGAAAAAATATGACATCAGTGAAAAAGCATAGCAGCCAAGCGATGCATAATATACACAAGTTACAACCCAGTTCATTAATAATCATTGTCAAAATCAGTTAACGTACGCAAGCACGTCGCTTCACAAGTAATTTTCATAGAACATGAAATTAGCACAAAGTATGAATCACGTAATCGCGAGCAGCAAATTACGTCTAAAGTACGTACCAAAGTGGAAATATGTTACCTGAAAAATGAACTTAATTAATAGTTACCCTTTTTAGTTTATTAGTTTCTTCTTCGAAATTACATTCTTCCTGAAAATTTCTCGATAGCAAGTCCTCTTAACGTCGGAGACACACAGAATTTACCTGAAGTTCTTAAATATTTTATACAACCGTATCCTGAAAAATACTGAATGTTAATAACAGAACTCATTAACTCACTATAGCTTTACACTGAATTTAGTCGCAGAAATTAAACTGTGTATTTGTTTACGGCTGTCAGTGCATTCGCACTGAGCGCTCGATCAGCTGCAGGCGCGTGACGTAGGAAGCAATTGTTCGCGGTCAACGACTGCCTTGTGCGGCGCGCAGACTTGACTGTTGCTTTGAGTACGTGCCGCCGCCAAAACACAGCGCGGTATCCTTGTACTCTCCGCATGTTTACATCTAGCTGTTAGTTTCTCACAAGTATGTCATTCCACAAAATTTTTTCAAAAGTATATCATTCCACAAAAATTTTGGAAACTACGAACCTCTCGTTTTGTGGTAGGAACAGCATAATTACGAATAGCGTCTAATTTTTCTGGATCAGGAAGAATACCTTCTGTAGAAATAATGTGACCGAGAAATTTCACCTATGAACGACCAAATTCAGATTTTTCCAAGTTCACAGTAATGCCAACTCGTGCAAAAATACGTAATAATGAATCCAAAATTTTGTTGTGCTCACTCCAAGAACGTTTAGCAATAAGAATGTCGTCAACATATGAAGTAATATTGTCACGAAGATAAACAGGTAAAATTTCATTTAAGCTACGAATGAATGCTGCTGAAGGTACAATAAGTCCAAATGGTAATTTCCAAAGTCACTTTTGAGTAAATTAGTCATATCAGGTTATTATTTACTTACACTCTAGATAGATTGATAGTCGAAGAGTTGGTTTGACAGATGCAAAGAATAGTAAAAGAGTAGGCAGCGGTACAGAAAACTAAAAGAGAAATAGCACCACTACAGCTCGGGGCCCTATGCTCGCTACGGTACATATTCACTTAGAGTAGTGAATCCCCTGAGGACTTTAATAGCCGCACATAATTTCTAGTTTGTGACTTTGTGGCACATCTGGCGGAAGTGCGTACGTAAATTGATCTAACCATGAACATGGATGTATGTCATTCTTAGAATTGCGGAAGATCTTAAATTTCCGGACAGTCAAAAAGTGTTTATAGTCAAAGTTTTCACCTCGTGGCGACAAAGACCTACCGCGTCTCTTTCAGTCCCAATGACGATTATTGTTAAATTCGCGCGCCTGGCGCTCTCTTGTTGCATCCCATAAATGAAACAAATTACTTTCTTCACACCCTTCTGCTAAACTAACACTTGTCAATTTATCTGAGATCTCCTCAACTCTTTCCGATGAGTCACTTAATTGTTCTTTCTGTTTATTTACGTCTTCTGTAAATGTCGCGACTCGGGTTTCGGTATTGTCACATTTAGTAGTTAACTGTTCACACTGTTGCGTTAAGTTATTTATTCTGTCATTTGGTACGGATTCCTCGATTCTCTCAAATATTTCTTCCATATTGTGTGCGCGTTGTAAATTTAACTCTGAATATTTTTGCACTCTCACGCGATCTTTTTCTTCCCGTTCTCTGTCTTGTTCCTCTTGTCTAATTTCTGTTGAAATTAAACTATTATTGTGAGCATTCAAAATTGGTTGCACTTCTTCTCTAATTTCTTTGTTTGATTCATCTTTCATGTTGAAACATTTCCCTATTCGTGAACTTAACCGTGTTTTCATTGTTCCCATCTCAGTTTTCATTGTCCCTATCTCTGTTTTTAATTCAGATCCTAACTGTGTTTCCATTGTTCCCATATCAGTTTTTAATTCAGATCGTAACTGTGATCTCACTGCTTTCAACTCGGTTATAATTGTTCCTAATTCTGATCCCAAATTTAATATAGCACTCATCAACTGCTCCATAGTAACTGGTTCGAAACTCTTTTCACCCCTAACATTTCCCGCAAAATCGACTTCTTTCGTCATAGCTGTAAAGCTATCTTTGTTCGATACTATTCCAGAATCTTCTGTCATTAATCTCGTATTCTGTTAAATTTCTGATTGAGAAAAATTTTGAAATGGTTCCGGACTATTTTCCCTGCTTATTAAATTGTTTTCCACTACATTATTCATGACACTGTTTTCCTCTGTTGGCGAGTTCGCCATGTTAACAATTTCGTTATTCTGACTATTCATCATTTTCGCCTTTTTCATCGACCGCATAATCATTTACAAAACAAAAAAAATTCGTCACTGTACGAAAATTACACACAATGACTCTTTATCTCCAACAATACCATTTACATGCAATGACTCCCTCAAACACGATCAATCGATCAAGCGAACAATTGAAATAATTGCACTAAATTGTCAAACCCATTGACAAGACAACAAATTTAAATTTTGAAAAATACCATTAGAAGAATGACAATTACCAAATCTACACATGCAATACAGACTACAATTACTAAACTCAAATTACTACAACAATACTACAGTCTACTATTTTTACAATCAGAAGAATTCCAAGGGACGATCCGAAGCAGCGGTCGCCACGTGCATGGGGGCTTAATTAAATACACTCCTGGAAATTGAAATAAGAACACCGTGAATTCATTGTCCCGGGAAGGGGAAACTTTATTGACACATTCCTGGGGTCAGATACATCACATGATCACACTGACAGAACCACAGGCACATAGACACAGGCAACAGAGCATGCACAATGTCGGCACTAGTACAGTGTATATCCACCTTTCGCAGCAATGCAGGCTGCTATTCTCCCATGGAGACGATCGTAGAGATGCTGGATGTAGTCCTGTGGAACGGCTTGCCATGCCATTTCCACGTGGCGCCTCAGTTGGACCAGCGTTCGTGCTGGACGTGCAGACCGCGTGAGACGACGCTTCATCCAGTCCCAAACATGCTCAATGGGGGACAGATCCGGAGATCTTGCTGGCCAGGGTAGTTGACTTACACCTTCTAGAGCACGTTGGGTGGCACGGGATACATGCGGACGTGCATTGTCCTGTTGGAACAGCAAGTTCCCTTGCCGGTCTAGGAATGGTAGAACGATGGGTTCGATGACGGTTTGGATGTACCGTGCACTATTCAGTGTCCCCTCGACGATCACCAGTGGTGTACGGCCAGTGTAGGAGATCGCTCCCCACACCATGATGCCGGGTGTTGGCCCTGTGTGCCTCGGTCATATGCAGTCCTGATTGTGGCGCTCACCTGCACGGCGCCAAACACGCATACGACCATCATTGGCACCAAGGCAGAAGCGACTCTCATCGCTGAAGACGACACGTCTCCATTCGTCCCTCCATTCACGCCTGTCGCGACACCACTGGAGGCGGGCTGCACGATGTTGGGGCGTGAGCGGAAGACGGCCTAACGGTGTGCGGGACCGTAGCCCAGCTTCATGGAGACGGTTGCGAATGGTCCTCGCCGATACCCCAGGAGCAACAGTGTCCCTAATTTGCTGGGAAGTGGCGGTGCGGTCCCCTACGGCACTGCGTAGGATCCTACGGTCTTGGCGTGCATCCGTGCGTCGCTGCGGTCCGGTCCCAGGTCGACGGGCACGTGCACCTTCCGCCGACCACTGGCGACAACATCGATGTACTGTGGAGACCTCACGCCCCACGTGTTGAGCAATTCGGCGGTACGTCCACCCGGCCTCCCGCATGCCCACAATACGCCCTCGCTCAAAGTCCGTCAACTGCACATACGGTTCACGTCCACGCTGTCGCGGCATGCTACCAGTGTTAAAGACTGCGATGGAGCTTCGTATGCCACGGCAGACTGGCTGACACTGACGGCGGCGGTGCACAAATGCTGCGCAGCTAGCGCCATTCGACGGCCAACACCGCGGTTCCTGGTGTGTCCGCTGTGCCGTGCGTGTGATCATTGCTTGTACAGCCCTCTCGCAGCGTCCGGAGAGAGTATGGTGGGTCTGACACACCGGTGTCAATGTGTTCTTTTTTCCATTTCCAGGAGTGTATGATTGAAAATATTTTTGGTAGCTGTATGTCCGATTACGCTGTGTCTCGTAAACGGTTGGCCCTGACTAGAATTATTACGCAATCTGACTGCAACAAACAATGAAAGAAAATTTTCGTAAACACAGTTAATTAATTAAGTCCCCAGCAACTATAAAACCTACAAAACCAATAAGCACAAGAGTAACTGTTCTGTATGTGGGAGTGTGACTCAACGTACACATCTGGCACGGTTCTTCTCCAACAAGACAAGAATTTTTAAATACCAATTATACTGACGTGATAAAAGAAAATTAGAAAAACTATAATTACGCAAGAAAACCAGAATTCACTCTAATACAAGAACACAAGCCAGATGCTTTGTTGACTGAACCTGTAATGACGCATTATTTAAAACATGGAAATAATGAAAAAACACGCAATATTTTACCTTCATATATATTGACGAAAAGCACTCTGATCGTTACAATATCTTCATTAGGATAACATCTGCTATCTCTCCCATCAAATAACTGGATAAAACATGGAACAAACACTCCCTACTACCACATATCCACTCCGACTTCACGACAAGCAGTGCCCACCACAACTTCTCGGCAAGAACTGCCTGCCGCTACCTCTCAATAATCACTGTCTGCTACAACATCTCAATACAGACTACCACGAGACCTCGACAGGCACTGACCTCTACGAGCTCTCGACAAGCACTGACTTCTACGAGTTCTTAACAGGCACTGACTACCACAAGTTCTTAACAGGCATTGACTACTACGAGCTCTTAACAGGCACTCACTACGACGAGCTCTCCACAATCACTGACTGCTACGAGTTCTTAACAGGCACTGACTACTACGAGCTCTCAACAAGCACTGTGGAGGCGGCTTAATAATACTCTTTGGCGCAATCTCTGGCGCAGTGGCTCAGTGTAGCTACCTTTCAACTTTTTGAAATAAGTGCGCACTGTGCTGCGAAGTAAGAGATTCATCTGGTATACTGTAGTGTTTCCAGTCAACATTAAATTTTTTTAGAATGTAAATATAGAAAGTACTCGCTGGTATCAAAACATTACCAACTATACTCTCACGGTTAAGTATGCTGTAGGAACGGGAGAGTGGGGTAATTCCGAACACTTAAGGGAGAACTGAATTAAAACAAAACCAGATAAAGTTACGAATACTATTTATTAATGAAACATTACTTAAGCGAGTCAATCTCAAGTTCGTATAATCAACGTAGATAAATTTTCAATATGAAATCAAATATTAACAAAGAAATGAAACCTTGGTGTCGAGGATTACTCCATAGAGCATGGGATAGTTTCGGATGGTGGTGATGGTGGTGGGCGAGGGAGGGGGGCTCTCTCTATGTCGTCTAATTTGTATTTGGTGAGATCCGTGTTTCTTTGGTAATTTCGTGGCATCTGAAGCAGATGTAGGTGTAATTCGGGCAGTCGGGATTACCCTACACGAAATGTCCAGCATTACCCATCACACAGTAACGCAAAACAATGTTTTTCTTTGAGGTTAAACTCGCATGTGCACGGGGCGATGACGTAAACATGTTGTTTAATTAGTTATTAATTCTCAGAAACGATACCTAAAATATTTGCTTGTTCTAGTTTACTCATATGTTATATGAAAGTGTTGAAAAAATATGAAGTAAACTTACCTTGTACAGCGAGCACGGTGTCATTTCACACCTGTTTGTTCGGCACTGCGTTCATGCTCGATTCTCGATTGTGCCATTGGAATTACCTTCATCTTTCTCTAACATAGCAAACATAGGTATCCAACATTAACTAAAGTCCGTAATTCCCCCACTCTCCGCTGGGAATTACCTATTATAAGATGGTAGCCTTAGTACGTTTGGTGATTAACAAATACAATTTTTAAATTGTTTTGAGATCTATTTCGTAAAAAAAAATGTGCATCAGTTCCTCCATTCTTCTCCCTCTTACAAAATTAATGGTTGGTCTCATCCTCCCAAACCCACCAGGTCAGACTCCGGGTATGCTCTGAGTAACACCCCCGGAAAAAAGGGTATCAACACCACATACATTTACATCTTTGTATTTTCGCTGCATAGTAATTGATCTGTTAGATTTGTGTTGCTTAAAACAACGGATGCGATTTCTGTAGCTTCAGCGATCAACTCATTCTGTTAAGACGACTGAAAAGTATACGGCCGAAATATTATTTCTGGAAATGGAAATGCTGCAGTCGCATGCCCGAAATTTAATGGATCGGCAAACAATTGCTTGCAGGATAAATCATTCGCTCTACAAGTGAATGTACGATGTGTTAAAACATCTTGCCAGCAAGCTGCCTGTCTAAGGAATGCTGGCATCAGACACACCGTTTTTATTCTATAAGGCTGTTTCAGTACAGTGCGCACTCAGCTCTATAGTGTAAGATTAAAGCGAAAATTGGGTTGAGAGTTAACAAGTGACAATAGTATTCGCAAGTAATTGCACCAGAACTGGTGTAAAGAAACATCCGCTTTCACCGTTGGTATTGTCCCCTAAAAAAGAGCTCGCTGATATGAACGTATAAATTTCTACAAAGGTTTGTTACAAGACCAGAAAAATATATGATCGGACATCATTTCAAGGGGAAGTTATGTGTAACACCATTCCTGATAACCTAAGCCCTTTCATATAAATATATCAGCTCTTTGGGAATACTGTTTGTTTAACGTCATTACATTCCTATTTAGCATTCAGCAGCTTGTGAGGCGGTCACTTTGACGCTGGTTGATGACAAGAGTTAGCTAAATTTATTTTGCCCTCCACAATTCTAAGTCTCCATCGAGCCGCGAGTGCTGCAAATGATGGCACGGCAGTGCTTTGTCAGAGGACGTCCTCTTGCCGCTAACGGGACTTTCGAGGAGAATGGGACTTTCCAGACTGCTGACTCACTGTACGCTCTCGCAGTAGGCTTGCAGCTAGTGGATTCGAAATCAGATATGAAACACCTGCTTTCATCGTTGGAATTGACGCAGAAAGACAAGGAAGTTCGGTAATGCGCTATACATTGTCTCCAAATTGTATTCTGCATTAAATTTGAACCCATTCCACAGTCTTTTATGAAATACGGATACAAGGGATTGCTAAATGAGATTTGTCAAGCAGAGAGACGTCATAGAGGATGCCCCAAAAGTACAGCCTTTTCTTTCTCCCATGCCCGTCATCAAGTCTCTACACACATTCATCACGATCATCTACACTGAGCACAGCTGTCATATTTCACATAGGAAAGATATCAATGAGTCCGAGTTTCGAAAAATCGTTCTAAATTACATCTACATCTACATATATACTCCGCTAGCCACTAAGCGGTGTGTGGCGGAGGGAACAATTCGCGCCAAAGTCATATTCCTCCCCCCCCGCCTCCCCCTCTGTTCCACTCGCTGATCGCGCGAGAGAAAAATGACTGTCTGAACGCCTCAGTACGAGCTCTTATTTCCTTATCTTTGAACAGTGATCATTGCGCGATTTGAAAGTTGGTGGTAATAATATATGCTCTACATCCTCGGCGAAGATCGGATTTCGGAATTTAGAGAGCACCCCCTTCCGTTTAGCGCGTCGTCTATCTGCAAGTGTGTCCCACTTCAAACTTTCTACGAGATTTGTAACGCTCTCGCGATGGCTAAATGCACCAGTCACGAATCTTGCCGCTCTTCTTTGGACCTTCTCAATCTCTTGAATCAGACCCGACTGGTAAGGGTCCCATACAGACGAACAGTATTCTAAGACTGGGCGAACTAATGTATTGTAAGCAATTTCCTTTGTTGAAGGACTGTATCGCTTCAGGATTCTACCAATAAATCGAGCTCACCTTGCCCGTTACTTGAGTAATCTGATCATTCCATTTGATATCATTTAGAATAGTCACACCCAGATACCTGACTGATGTTGCTGTGTTATACTAATTTCCTGTAGACACCAGCATCATCGGCAAACAGTCCAATGCCGCTGTCAATACCATAAACAAGATCGTTTACGTAAATTGTAAAAAGCAGCGGACCCATCACGCTGCCCTAGGGCACACCTGGAGTTATGCTTGTTTCTGTTGAAGTCACCCCATTCAGGACGACATATTGCTCTCTGTCTGTTAGAAAACTTTCTATCCAACCGCATATGTCATCAGATAGACTGTAAGTGAACTACTCACCAGAGTCGAGCAGTAGACAATATTTTTTAAAAAATCGCTAGGATGAACCCCAGAAGATCAGACAATGAAGCCACTGAGCATCCACCGTGTCATCTTCTGCATTATGGCGTCATTTGGATGCGGCATGGAAGGGCATGGGGCCAGCAAACTCCTCTCCCAGCTATGGACAACTTTCCAGACCTAGGAGATGCCACTTGTCGGTCAAGTAGCCCCTCAGGTGGCGTTATGAGACTGGGTAAACCCCGTTCCAGTCCTTCTACCAAGGAAAGTAGCCTTGTCACTGTCGGGAATTGAATTCGCGTCTTTCGTATGGCAGACAGACGCGGTGACGTCTCAGGTACACCAAACAATGTACGATTTTTACCTTCATCAGCATTATCACGCCTGTCATTTGATCTCCACTATCCTTTAGACTTTTCCACCCTTTGTGGCCTTGAGAGCTACACGCAACTACGTTGCTCCTGAATGTTTTCTGCTCACTGTCCATTAGCTTGTCATTTCTATGCAAAGCTTTATTAGTTCTATGATAGTTCTGTGGGCGCCAAATAGTGGTACGTCTGCAAATAAAGTTCTTAAACGTTCTTCGGATCGAGCTTGTAAGGCTACTATTCTCGATACACTATCAAAAATTTCCGTATCAGCAGCTCATTTTCTTGCCATATCGTTGGTGTTCTAGAAGGTCGGGAAGTTACGGGTACAACGATAGGGGAAACCCTGAGAGACTGCATGTGTTTCTGCACCGTGAAGGTGGCCAAAGTAGTTGCTTGGGCTCTGGTCCAGAGGCACGAATAAAAGTTTAATCATGCAGTATATAGAGTCTAAAAGTGAAAAGAATAGGCGTACATGTCGCATTCGCGATTAAATATCCAAGGAAGTAATATGTCAAGTAAAAGTATGATAGTCTGCTCGAAGGAAATCGACATCGCTGTCTAAGTAAATTGAGTGTTGTGAGACTCTGATGTGAAACTATAAACCGTCTGCGAGTGAATTAATAAATCTGTGTTTGACTGAGTGAGTGTTGTCATTTCAAGAGAATCGTTGACTATAATTAATTCCCTGTGTGTAGAGGGACTGGCAATGACAAGGGAAGCGTTTCTGAAGAAGAGATATATGTTAACATCGAGTATAGATTTAAGTATTAGGAAGTCTTTTCTGAATGTATTTGTATGGAGTGTAGCCATGTATGGAAGTGAAACATGGACGACAAATAGTTTAGACAAGAAGAGAATAGAAGCTTTCGAAATGTGGTACTACAGAAGAATGCTGAAAATTAGATGGGTAGACCACGTAATTAATGAGGAGGTACTGAATAGATTGGTTTAAATGGCTCTGAGCAGTATGGGACTTAACTGCTAAGGTCATCAGTCCCCTAGAACTTAGAACTACTTAAACCTAACTAACCTAAGGACATCACACACATCCATGCCCGAGGCAGGATTCGAACCTGCGACAGTAGCGGTCGAGCGGTTCCAGACTGTAGCGCCTAGAACCGCTCGGCCACCAAGTCGGCGTACTGAATAGAATTGGGGAGAAGAGGAATTTGTGGTACAACTTGAATAGAAGGGATAGGTTGGTGGGTCACGTTCTGAGGCACCAAGGGATCACCAATTTAGTATTGGATGGCAGCGAGGAGGGTACAAACCGTAGAGGGAGACCTATAGATGAATACACTAAGCAGATTCAGAAGGATGTAGGTTGCAGTTGTTACTCGGAGATGAAGAAGCTTGCAGAGGATAGAGTAGCATGGAGAGCTGCATCAAATCAGTCTCTGGACTGAAGACCACAACAACAACAACAACATGATGTATAGAGGAAGCAGTGCACAGGAAGCATGTACTCGGCTCAGTCAGTAACCGCCGACGTAATTGTTGTGCCGAACTCCGCTACACTTGTCCGATAGTCATAAAACTGAATGAACCTAACATTATAAATCTCTGTAAGAGGGGGTTACAAACTGTTTGAGCCTCACGGGGAACAAAAGCGGCACCAGCATCCCACTGACGTCAACATTTCAGCCACATAAAAAGGTAGTCACTTACACAACGAAACTTGAGTAATTATGTACAGGAACAACTAGTGGTACATATTAAAGACCATTCTTTTGAACATGGGATGAATTAGACACTCTAAATTATTGTCTTACATTATGTTTATTACATGTTTATCAGAAAAGAAACTGACAGGGAGTAAAATCTTTTTTTGCGATACTGCCGGAGTCTATAATAGATATCCTAGCGCAAATTGCAGCTTCACCATATTGTAGTAATATTGTGTTTGTTTATGGGTAGTTACAAACGGAGTTCTGCAGTAATAATCAGAAAATTCTTCGGAAAGCTCCTTAGAGCTCAGTTCTCCGTACTTATTTAGTATTAGTTTTAACCATCAGCCATGGTTTCAGTATGAGTCACAGAGTGGGAATATGTGTGGAGTGACCGTTAAGAAGTGCAGAACGGAATTTTTGTCGGTTGGCCAGGAAGCGCTGCACAGTTTGAATGTATTACATCGCTAGTACAGGCAGGTCCCTCTCACAGAAGTCATGTACAAGTAAAGAGATAGAGGGGCTGGCCAGTACTTACTTCAGCTCAGTACAGCCGACAGATTCACAAAACAGAACAGAAAATTAACATTCCTAGCTTTCGGAAATTTGTTCCTTCATCAGGGAGGAGAGAGGGGGAAAAGGGGAAGAAGGGGAAGTGGATTCAGTTACTCACAACCCAGGTTATGAAGCAATAGGGAAAGGTAAACAGGGAGGATAGCAAGGATGGAGGCATGGTTGTCAGAGGGAAGCCAAAGATATTCTACTGTAAGTACTGTGCCAGCTTCAAACCAAAGAGGATGCATACAGAAGTAAAGAGGTATATAGTATAAAGATAAACACAACTATGTAGGATGAAAAGATGTGTGAATGGCTAAAGAGGAGAGGGAAAAAGGAGAAGACTGAAGAGTAAATGGGAGTGAGGTTGGTTAACGTAGGTTCAGTCCAGGGGGATGGCGGGATGAAAGGATGTGGTGGAGTGCAAGTTCCCATCTCCGCAGTTCCGAGAGACTGGTGTTGGGTGGGAGAAGCCAAATGGCACGTACGTTGTAGCAGGTTCCTAGGTACCTAGAATTATGCTGGACGGCATGCTCTGCTACTGGGTATTGGACATCTCCTAGGCAGACAGTTCGTCTGTGCCCGTTCATGCGCTCAGCCAGTTTAGTTGTCGTCATACCGATGTAAAAGGCTGTGCAGTGCAGGCATGTCAGCTGATAAATGACATGTGTTGTTTCACATGTGGCCCTGTCTTGAATTGTGTATGTTTTACCAGTAGCGGGACTGGAGTAGGTGGTTGTGGGGGGGGATGCATGGGGCAGGTGTTGCAGGGGGGTTAATATGAGATTTTCCATTAATCATTTAGGTCATGTACAAGCTGCGTCTTAAAAGTTCGGTGAATGCTCTCATAAAATAAAGGAAACAAGATTTACCAACAAAACACCTTTTCTGGCCTTCAAAGTAATCACCAGTAACTACAGAGCAGTTCTGGCATCTGTTGTAAAGCCGCTGGAAACTGTTAGCAAACGCTTTTTTGTGGAATCGCTCGTAGCACCGTAGTCACGGGTCGTTAGGTATCCGCAACGTCTGCGTGCTCAACGGGAGATGAATGTTGTTAAACACCCTCCTTATTCTCCAGATTCGATGCTGGCGGACTTCTCCCCACCTTGAATTAGCCCTGGAATGCTTAACCCTTTGCTGACGTTGCGCATGACTGCGGTGCTTCGAAAAATTCCACGAGAAGCTTTTGCTGACAGTTACGAACAGCTCTGCAACCGATGTTAGAATTGGCTTGCAGATAATGTCGGTTACTTTGGAGACCAGTAAAGGTGTTTTGTTCATGTCTTCTGTTTCCTTTATTTTCTGACACCATTCGTCGAACTTTTCAGATGCAATTTGTATCTTACACGTGCTTTTTAAAGACATTAATAATTTGCGTTAGACATCTGTTATGGAGTTGTCTTAAAGCTTTTAAGAGATGATAGCAAGGGCATTTCGCTTGTTGACAAGTGTCACAACTCAAATGTCGCTATTTTTTCATTATAGAAAATAAGGGATAACCATCGCAATTTCTAGATTCTTCAATACGGTTCGCCATGTTGTTTTTGATTTTGTAAGATATACTGCGGCGGCATTGCGAAATGGCTTCCTAGTACATCAAAGTGAAAATGCCCCTGAAAATCGAATTTTGAGTTACGACGTGCAGCAAATTCTTCCGATTTTCCTTTTTTTAAATGTATGGTTAATCTTCCCTCATGTTAAGGGAAAATAAATATTGATCGCAAATACTTCTTCTCCGACCAACAGCACTGGTACTAAAGTTTCCTAGGGTAACTAATTTAAAAAGAGCTCCATGATTTGGATATCTGTACTGTCCAGAGGTAATGACTCAGTATTACAGACGAGCATAAAATTGCTCGAAATGTTAATACATTCGACAAACTGACTGGTAGCACACTCGCACAGTACAGAATTTTTCTGGCACTTCACACGTTAATATATGGCTACAGAGTCACATAAGTTAGACCTACCATTTTACGCCTTCACTACATTGTGTCTCTGGAATATTAATAACACATCAAGCGCCTCTTATTAGTATGATGACTATAATTAGACTTTTTTAATACTCATGTATGGGAAGATACACTCCTGGAAATGGAAAAAAGAACACATTGACACCGGTGTGTCAGACCCACCATACTTGCTCCGGACACTGCGAGAGGGCTGTACAAGCAATGATCACACGCACGGCACAGCGGACACACCAGGAACCGCGGTGTTGGCCGTCGAATGGCGCTAGCTGCGCAGCATTTGTGCACCGCCGCCGTCAGTGTCAGCCAGTTTGCCGTGGCATACGGAGCTCCATCGCAGTCTTTAACACTGGTAGCATGCCGCGACAGCGTGGACGTGAACCGTATGTGCAGTTGACGGACTTTGAGCGAGGGCGTATTGTGGGCATGCGGGAGGCCGGGTGGACGTACCGCCGAGTTGCTCAACACGTGGGGCGTGAGGTCTCCACAGTACATCGATGTTGTCGCCAGTGGTCGGCGGAAGGTGCACGTGCCCATCGACCTGGGACCGGACCGCAGCGACGCACGGATGCACGCCAAGACCGTAGGATCCTACGCAGTGCCGTAGGGGACCACACCGCCACTTCCCAGCAAATTGGGGACACTGTTGCTCCTGGGGTATCGGCGAGGACCATTCGCAACCGTCTCCATGAAGCTGGGCTACGGTCCCGCACACCGTTAGGCCGTCTTCCGCTCACGCCCCAACATCGTGCAGCCCGCCTCCAGTGGTGTCGCGACAGGCGTGAATGGAGGGACGAATGGAGACGTGTCGTCTTCAGCGATGAGAGTCGCTTCTGCCTTGGTGCCAATGATGGTCGTATGCGTGTTTGGCGCCGTGCAGGTGAGCGCCACAATCAGGACTGCATATGACCGAGGCACACAGGGCCAACACCCGGCATCATGGTGTGGGGAGCGATCTCCTACACTGGCCGTACACCACTGGTGATCGTCGAGGGGACACTGAATAGTGCACGGCACATCCAAACCGTCATCGAACCCATCGTTCTACCATTCCTAGACCGGCAAGGGAACTCGCTGTTCCAACAGGACAATGCACGTCCGCATGTATCCCGTGCCACCCAACGTGCTCTAGAAGGTGTAAGTCAACTACCCTGGCCAGCAAGATCTCCGGATCTGTCCCCCATTGAGCATGTTTGGGACTGGATGAAGCGTCGTCTCACGCGGTCTGCACGTCCAGCACGAACGCTGGTCCAACTGAGGCGCCAGGTGGAAATGGCATGGCAAGCCGTTCCACAGGACTACATCCAGCATCTCTACGATCGTCTCCATGGGAGAATAGCAGCCTGCATTGCAGCGAAATGTGGATATACACTGTGCTAGTGCCGACATTGTGCATGCTCTGTTGCCTGTGTCTATGTGCCTGTGGTTCTGTCAGTGTGATCATGTGATGTATCTGCCCCAGGAATGTGTCAATAAAGTTTCCCCTTCCTGGGACAATTTCAATTTCCAGGAGTGTACTTTCCTCCATTGACGAATTTTGAATTTCACCCTTAGTAGCAACAGTTCAGCACCGATGCCATTAAACGTGTGAAAACAGAGCAAATAGGTGGGGTAGTAAAGCTTATTTCGTAGGGAAAAATGTGAGCAACAGACCCCTCCCTCCCCCCTCAGCATAAATATTTCCGTGTGATGTTGGCCATACACGCAGTATGCTATGTGATCATAGTGCCTCTAAAAGATCTGGCACCTTATAACTGACAGAAGAAATCGCCTGACAGGAAAAAAGTGCAACAAATCATGTTTTTAAACGGAAATCTCTGAAAATTCGCCAAATCCGTTGATGTTTATTCATAAATATATATGTATTTTTTATTTAATTAGGACAATCCTCAAATTGACATTTAGTGTAATTATTTCAAGAATGTGTACGAGATAAACATTCCTACATGACGATTATCTTTCAAGCGTGGATTCCATGCATAATTCAGTTCCAGACCTCACAAGGTAAGCATTTTCATGTTGGCTGAGCGTGCTCACACAGCCAGCCTCTTCGTTTGTATCTTTAATATTCATTTGTCTGCAAGGCGCTGCCAACGGTAGGCTACCCGTAGCCGCGAAGTATAACCATCGAACACCAATATAGCGTTCCCCACAAACACCGTGCGATTCGTCGACAGGCAGTAGAGGGAGTACTGAAGAGAAGGGAGAATGAGTGACGTAGCGCCGATGTAGTGGGAGAGGGAAGAGAGTAAGTGAACTAGAAAAAAGTGTGGGGTGTGGTATCTGTGAAGAGTTTGAAGTACCAGTTCATTGAAATTGAGTGGTTAGTTCACACTTCACTGGAGTGAAGCGTTCATTTGAACGACTCATTCACGAGCTCCCCATCACTAGTTGGGCAGTTGGAGGTGAGCCGCCAGCAGTGGTGGATTTGAGAAGAGAGATGCCAGAGTTTTGAGAGGTTACTATGAGCGGACGATCTGGACGTGTGTCCGTCAGAAAAAGGAAATTTGTAAGACTATATGACTTTTGAACACTATTAAGGTAAATACATTGTTTGCTCTTTATAAAAAATCTTTCATTTGCTAACTATGCCTATCAGTAGTTAGTGCCTTCAGTAGTTAGAAACTTTTATTTAGCTGGCAGTATTGGTGCTCACTGTATTGCAGTAGTTCGAGTAACGAAGATTTTTGTGAGGTAAGTGATTCATGAAAGGTATAGGTTATTGTTAGTCAGGGCCATTCTTTTGGAGGGATTATTGAAAGTCAGATTGCGTTGCGCTAAAAAAAATATTGTGTGTCAGTTGAGTGATGATCAGAATAATTGAAGAGAGAACTGTCTGAGTACGTTCAGTTTTGCTCAGCTGTTTGAAAATGAAATAATTTAGAAGTTTACCAGCACAGTCATTATTAATTTACGAAGGGGACGTTTCACTTCAAATCTAAAAATTCATCTATTGGGTAGGAGTTGTCATTCAGAAATTCTTTTAATTTGTTTTCAAATGTTGGTTGGCAAAGCCATTTGGAAAATGACCAAAGATTTTTATGGCAGCATAATTCACCCCTTGCTGTGCCACAGTCATGATGAGCGCCATGATGAGCAAAATATGAATGTATTTATTAAAATAAAACCATATAAATAATGTGACGTAGCAGTACAAAACAAGTATTGTATTCATTTCAGTCTTAGAACACAAGGCCACAGTTAACAATTTTCTGCGCCGGAGGCTGCAGCGCGACTACGCTCAGCCCATCGCTGCACTCCACGTCCTGTTGGAAGCTAGTCAGTGACGTTCGCCCTTCGTCCCGCTAGTCAATTATCTCACTTACTGTGATTGCAGTCTACACAATCTGTGAAAAACTAAACCTAATTTCGGAAACAGTTTTCCGCTGTCGTTTTTACTAGGGTCGGTCAAAAAGTAATCCCTCCTATGTTTATTCTTCTTCAATAAAGGTTGTTAAGTGGAACATTTTATTTTTGGCACTATTCCGCAAAGCTTCTGCACCAATTCACTGCAGTAGTAACTTCCTGCATCAACAGATGCCAGTACTGCAATTGCTTGCAGAATGACCGACTTCGAAGATCGTATTAAATAGCGTTCTGTGACACCATTATTGAAAGCTGGAAGTGAAACGTCCATTCACACTAGTGAAAGTCTGAAAAATGTGTACGGTGGTGCAGCCGTGCATACAAGCACTGTTCGACGATGGGATCGTCACTGTAACGAAGCCAAAGGGCAAACTCTGTTGGCTGGCTGCTGTGACTCCAGGCAACATTCAGCGAGTTGATGACGTCATTCGTGGTGAGCGCAGATGATTTGTGTCGCAGAGCATCCCTCAGTAAAGGCAGAGTGGTGGCGGTTATTCAACAATTGGACTTCTCAAAGGTTTGTGGAGCTTGAATGTTAGAAGCAGCAAGAATGTTGTTGTTGTTGTTGTGGTCTTCAGTCCTGAGACTGGTTTGATGCAGCTCTCCATGCAAGAATGTTAACCGACCAGAATAAAGAGACAAGAGAAACAATTGCCTCCTAACTCCTGGCAGCGCTACCGTTTGGAAAGAGAGCAGTTTCTGCAAAAAAACTGTTACCGGAGACCAGACATCGGTTCGTACTTTTTAGCCAAAATCTAAGATGCAGTCAGTAAAAAGGCATCACAGAAACTGACTGGAGAAGAAGTAGTTCAAAACCATGCGATCGGCAGGGAAAGTTATGGCTACAGTATTCTGGGATGCACAGGGCGTTGATTGTTTGGAGCAGGAATGCGTAATAAACTCTATCCAGTACGTAAGATCTTTCAAACAGTGTAAAGCACATCTTCAGAGAATTCGCCAAGTGTCATGGTGGATGTTGTTCTTTTGCATGACAGTGCAAGACCACCCAGTCGTCATACCACAGAAGGGGTTCTGAAAACTGGATGGTAAGTTTTGCCTCATCCCCCATACAGCTCTGATCTGGTGCAATCAGAGTTCCACTTGTTTGGGCCGTTAAAAGAAGTTCATCCTGGGACTTAGTTTGAAGACTCCGTGAAAATGTCCGTTCATCAGTGGCTTCGGTAGCAGGACTGTGCGTTTTACCACACTGGAATATATTAATTTGGAGGTCGGGCAACCGTAGCCAAAATTTCACATGCTAAATAAAATTTTCCGAACTGTTTGTTAAAATACTTTTATTAAAAAAAGTCACTAGCAGTTTCGGATCATTAAATATGCATCCTCAGGTAACAGTAAATAAATAAATAAACAAAGCGCTCATCGGCGCCATGACTGTTAAAAAAATTCCTATCACCAGAAAATGCATCTCTATTGATGGGAAAGCGATTTGGACTTTTTAATCAAAGTATTTTAGCAGCCAGTGCGGAAAATTTTATTTATCACACTGGAATAGGCGCCGTTGTTAAAACATGGCCCAAAACTGTGGGATTGGACGGAGATTATATTGAAAAGTCATAAATTAATCGTCCATGTTGTGGTTATCAACCTACGTACATCTACATATACATCTACATGGTTACTCTGCAATTCACACTTAAGTGCCTGGTAGAGGGCTCATCGAACCATTTTCATACTACAGGGTGATTCAAAAAGAATACCCACAACTTTAGGAATTTAAAACTCTGCAACGACAAAAGGCAGAGCTAAGCACTATCTGTCGGCGAATTAAGGGAGCTATAAAGTTTCATTTAGTTGTACATTTGTTCGCCATTTCAGCCAATAAAGTTTTTGGTCCCTTTTTCTTCGAAGGTGCTACTGTAACTGGACTACTGTATCTGGAGATGTTAGAGAATTAGCTGTTCCCTCAGCTCGAACAAGAAGCACAACAATTCATATTTCAGCAGGATGGAGCGCCACCACATTGGCACTTATCTGTCCGTAACTACCTGAACGTCAACTACCCAGGGCGATGGATCGGCCGCCAGGCAGCCCGTGACAGAGCACTTCATCACTGGCCTCCAAGAAGCCCTGATCTTACCCCCTGCGATTTTTTCTTATGGGGGTATGTTAAGGATATGGTGTTTCGGCCACCTCTCCCAGCCACCATTGATGATTTGAAACGAGAAATAACAGCAGCTATCCAAACTGTTACGCCTAATATGCTACAGAGAGTGTGGAACGAGTTGGAGTATCGGGTTGATATTGCTCGTGTGTCTGGAGGGGGCCATATTGAACATCTCTGAACTTGTTTTTCAGTGAAAAAAAACCTTTTTAAATACTCTTTGTAATGATGTATAACAGAAGGTTATATTATGTTTCTTTCATTAAATACACATTTTTAAAGTTGTGGTATTCTTTTTGAATCACCCTTCTCTACCATTCCACTCTCGAATGGCGCGTGGGAAAAAGGAACACACAAATCTTTCCGTTCGAGCTCTGATTTATCTTATTTTATTATTACGATCATTTCTCCCTACGTAGCTGGGTGTCAACAAAATATTTTTGCATTCGGAAGAGAAAGTTGGTGGTTGAAATTTCTTAAATAGATATCGTCGCAAAGAAAACCGCCTTTGTTTCAGTGACTGCCACCCCAACTCGCGTATTATATCAGTGACACTCTCACCCCTATTGCGCGATAAAATGAAACGAGCTGCCCTTCTTTGCACTTTTTCGATGTCCTCCGTCAACCCTACCTGGTAAGGATCCCACATCACACAGCAATATTCCAGCAGAGGACGGACAAGTGTAATGTAGGCTGTCTCTTTAGTGGGTTTGTCGCATCTTCTAAGTGTTCTGCCAACAAAGCGCAGTCTTCGTTTCGCCTTCCCCACAATATTATCTATGTGGTCTTTCCAATTTAAGTTGCTCGTAATTGTAATTCCTAGGTATTTAGTGGAATTGATAGTCCTTAGATTTGTGCGATTTATTGTATACCCCAAATTTAATGGATTTCTTTTAGTACCCATGTGGATGACCTCGCACTTTTCTTTGTTTAGTGTCAATTGATACTTTTCGCACCATACAGAAATTCTCTCTCGATCATTTTGTAATTGGAATTGATCGTCTGATGATTTTACTAGACAGTAAATTACAGCGTCATCTGCAAACAGTCTAAGGGGGCTGCTCAGATTATCACCTAGATCATTTATGTAAATGAGGAACAGCAGAGGGCCCATGACACTACCTTGCGGAACGCCAGACATCACTTCTGTTCTACTCGATGATTTACCGTCAATATACGAACTGCGACCTCTCTGAGAGGAAATCACGAATCCAGTCACACAACTGAGACGATACTCCATTGTGAGGAACAGTATCAAAAGCCTTCTAGAAATCTAGGAATATGGAATCGATCGGAGATCCCTTGTCGACAACACTCATTACTTCATGGGAAATAAAGAGCTAGCTATGTTGCACAAGAACGATATTTTCTGAATCTGTGTTGGTTATGTATCAGTAAACCATTTTCTTCAAGGTGATTCATAATGTTCGAGTATAATATATGCTCCAAAATCCTACTGCAAATTGTGGTCAGTGATATGGGTCTGTATAACTCCTATTTCCTTTTTGACTATTGGTGTGACCTGTGCTACTTTCCAGTTTTTAGGAACAGATCTTTCGTCAAGTGAGCTGTTGTATATGATTGTTAAGAAAGGCGCTATTGCGTCTGCATACTCTGAAAGGAACTTGATTGATATACCATCTGGACCTGAAGACTTGCCTTTCTTAAGTGATTTGAGTTGTTTTGCAACACCTAAGATATCTACTTTTGTCACTCATGTTAACAGCTGTTCTGGTTTCGAGTTCTGGAATATTTACTTCGTCTTCTTTCGTGAAGGAATTACGGGAAACAGTATTCAGTAACTACGCTTTAGTGGCACCATCGTCGGTAAGATTTCCATCACTATCGCGCACTGATGGGATTGGCTGTTTTTTTTCCACTGGTGTGCTTTACATACGACCAGAATCTCTTTGGGTTTTCTACCATATTTTGAGACAATGTTTCAAAATGGTTCAAATGGCTCTGAGCACTATGGGACTTAACTTCTGAGGTCATCAGTCCCCTAGAACTTAGCGACATCACACACATCCATGCCCGAGGCAGGATTCGAACCTGCGACCGTAGCGGTCGCGCGGTTCCAGACTGTAGCGCCTAGAACCGCTCGGCCACCCCGGCCGGCGACAATGTTTCATTGTGGAAACTACACTCCTGGAAATGGAAAAAAGAACACATTGACACCGGTGTGTCAGACCCACCATACTTGCTCCGGACACTGCGAGAGGGCTGTACAAGCAATGATCACACGCACGGCACAGCGGACACACCATGAACCGCGGTGTTGGCCGTCGAATGGCGCTAGCTGCGCAGCATTTGTGCACCGCCGCCGTCAGTGTCAGCCAGTTTGCCGTGGCATACGGAGCTCCATCGCAGTCTTTAACACTGGTAGCATGCCGCGACAGCGTGGACGTGAACCGTATGTGCAGTTGACGGACTTTGAGCGAGGGCGTATAGTGGGCATGCGGGAGGCCGGGTGGACGTACCGCCGAATTGCTCAACACGTGGGGCGTGAGGTCTCCACAGTACATCGATGTTGTCGCCAGTGGTCGGCGGAAGGTGCACGTGCCCGTCGACCTGGGACCGGACCGCAGCGACGCACGGATGCACGCCAAGACCGTAGGATCCTACGCAGTGCCGTAGGGGACCGCACCGCCACTTCCCAGCAAATTAGGGACACTGTTGCTCCTGGGGTATCGGCGAGGACCATTCGCAACCGTCTCCATGAAGCTGGGCTGCGGTCCCGCACACCGTTAGGCCGTCTTCCGCTCACGCCCCAACATCGTGCAGCCCGCCTCCAGTGGTGTCGCGACAGGCGTGAATGGAGGGACGAATGGAGACGTGTCGTCTTCAGCGATGAGAGTCGCTTCTGCCTTGGTGCCAATGATGGTCGTATGCGTGTTTGGCGCCGTGCAGGTGAGCGCCACAATCAGGACTGCATACGACCGAGGCACACAGGGCCAACACCCGGCATCATGGTGTGGGGAGCGATCTCCTACACTGGCCGTACACCACTGGTGATCGTCGAGGGGACACTGAATAGTGCACGGTACATCCAAACCGTCATCGAACCCATCGTCCTACCATTCCTAGACCGGCAAGGGAACTTGTTGTTCCAACAGGACAATGCACGTCCGCATGTATCCCGTGCCACCCAACGTGCTCTAGAAGGTGTAAGTCAACTACCCTGGCCAGCAAGATCTCCGGATCTGTCCCCCATTGAGCATGTTTGGGACTGGATGAAGCGTCGTCTCACGCGGTCTGCACGTCCAGCACGAACGCTGGTCCAACTGAGGCGCCACGTGAAAATGGCATAGCAAGCCGTTCCACAGGACTACATCCAGCATCTCTACGATCGTGTCCATGGGAGAATAGCAGCCTGCATTGCTGCGAAAGGTGGATATACACTTTACTAGTGCCGACATTGTGCATGCTCTGTTGCCTGTGTCTATGTGCCTGTGGTTCTGTCAGTGTGATCATGTGATGTATCTGACCCCAGGAATGTGTCAATAAAGTTTCCCCTTCCTGGGACAATGAATTCACGGTGTTCTTATTTCAATTTCCAGGAGTGTATTAAAAGCGTCTCGCATTGACGCCCGCACTAAATTTCGAGCTTCCGTGAAACTTAACCAGTCTGGGGGATTTTGCGTTCTCCTGAATTTGGCATGCTTTTTTCGTTGCTTCTGCAACAGTGTTCTGACGTGTTTTGTGTACCATGGTGGATCAGTCCCGTCTCTTATTACCTTATGCAGTATGAATCTATCAATTGCTGTCGATACTGTATCTTTGAATTTGAGGCATATCTAGTCTACACTTACACAATTAGTTTGGAAGGATTGGAGACTCTCTCTTAGGAAGGCATCAAGCGAATTTTTATCTGTTTTTTTAAATAGATATATTTTGCGTTTATTTTTAGTGGTTTTGGTTGATATGGTTTTGAGCTTCGCTACAATGACCTTGTGTTCACTAATCCCTGTATCCGTCATGACGTTCTGTATTATATAAGGATTATTTGTGGCTCAGAGGTCAAGTGTGTTTTCGCAACCATTTACAATTCGTGTGGGCTCATGAACTAATTGTTCAAAGTAATTCTCAGAGAAAGCATTTAATACAATTTCGGAAGATGTTTTCTGTCTACCAACGGCTCATATCATGTATTTTCGCCAGCAAATCGAGGGTAAGTTGAAGTCTCCACCAATTATAACTGTGTGAGTGGGGTACTTATTTGTAATGAGTCAAGTTTTCTTTGAACCGTTCAGCTATTATATCATCTGAGTCGAGGGGTCGGTAGAAGGAGCCAATTATTATTTTGGTACGACTGTTGAGTATAACGTCTACCCATAGTAATTCGCAGGAACTATCTATTTCAACTTCACTACAAGATAAACTACTACTCACAGACACAAACACACCACCACTTCCTTTATTTAATCTATCCTTTCTGAACACGGTTTGCATCTCTGTAAAAATTTCGGCATAATTTATCTCCGGCTTTAGCCAGCTTTCTGTTCCTATAACGATTTCAACTTCAGCGCTTTCTAACAGCGCTTGAAGCTCTGGCACTTTTCCAACACAAAAGTCACACACGTTGTTGCATTTGAAATCCTTGGCCCATTAAAAAAAGCGAAGTATGACTTTTTGGCTGAATCGTTTTTGCTAGTCCAACCAAATACCGGTTTTCGGTGTGCAAGTTGTTTTACACGAATCGTGGTTGTATATCAACTGTCAGATTTCGTCTGGACGATAAAGTGAAATTACCGATACTTTCATAATACCTATATCACTTTTCTAAATTTTATAAAACTTGATTACGGATGTAAGTATGGTATGTATGTATGTTCAACATACAACATCCTAAGCTACTGGGTAGATTCTGCACTCTTCCAGGTTCCATATGCTGAGATCTTTTACACATTTCGTCAATGAAAACCACTGGCTCTGTCTTTTATTTCAATCATCTTATAAGTTATGGGAGCAGCTTAAGTTAGACCATGAGATGTCCAGCTTTCTATGAGAGCCAATGGATCGAAATGTGTTAATGTCGGTTTAGCATCTGACCCTGACCTCAAAGTCACGGCGAAAAAAAAAGTGTATGGCTGTATACACATCTGCAGTCATACACTAAAAAATGATGTATCAAACTGTTTATGAAAGAACAACATGTGAACTCTCTCCTTGTGATTGATAGTCTGTGGGATATGGTCTTCTTCCAGTACAGGCAACAAAACTTTACACAGGTCTGTGCAAACAACTTGGATCACGGACCATCTGCTCCAATGGACCACTACATATCACCACATATGCCCAATGTCAACGCACAGACTGTATTTGTTTTCGATATATCAGAAGAGAGAGAGAGAGAGAGAGAGAGAGGTGGTAATATCTTGTCAAATCCTGCAGCAGCAAAGTTTTTATAGTTTGTAGTTTTATTCTGCTAGATGTTATAAATATAATTAGGAGAGAGAGAGGGTGAGGGAGAGGGGGGGAGAGGGGGAGAGAGACTGTCCTGTCAACGAAGTCTCTGACACAGTTACGGTGCCATATTTCTATGTAGTAACTCTAGGAATACGGTAAAGGAGATCATGACATACACTGAGTGATATTTATAGACCATCATTCGATATCGATTAACTGTAGGTGTTGTTCTTCTAAATTTCTTTATGCACTCAGCATACCCTCTGCTGTGCTGGGTGTGAATTTTCTCCTGTATATTAGTGTGCCATTTTTCTTGTTGTGATAGCACTCTACCATGTCAGTGATGGGTGGGGAACTAGACATCCTTCTAAGTAATGGAATAGTGCTGTCAGAACGTGATCGGATTTCGAGAGAATTTTGCAGGGCTCTGTGACTTGGCAGGGGACATCTCTTACTCGTAGAAATTATACTTATTCAGATGCTAGACTGTGAAGATTGGAAGATTCGTGAGAATATGGCTGATGAGTAATAATCAAACGAAAGTGGAGTTGTGACGTGAACTCTATACCACCTCTTCTAAGTGTTATGGGCAAACATATTACAACCTCTCATGTACATCTTACGAAGCGACTGCTATGAGAAAATTATGAATCAATATTAAGATTTTTACCAAGAGAAAATCAGCAGAAAAAGTTCTGTCTTTTGTTTTGTCAATAAGTAAGAGACATCATTATTCCATGAGTTTTGTGTGCCTGTAAGTGGATGGAGTGACATCTTAATAGGTAGACTAAAATTACAAGTACATCTATATGCTTACTTTGCAAGCCATCATACGGTGTGTGGCAGGGTCTACCCTGTACCTCTACTGTACCACTACAACTCATCACTTTCCTATTCCATTCGCAAACAGAATGAAATAGAAAGGCTGCCTATAGCTTCCTTATGAGTGCTAATTTCTCATATCTTATCTTCATGGTTTTTATGCCAAATGTTTGTTGGCAACAGTAGAATCCTTTTGCAGTCGGCTTCAAATGTTGCTTCTCAAAACTGTTTTTCATAAATAACATCGTCTACCCTAAAGGGATTCCCATTGGAGCTACCTGGTGACTACAATCTGGCTGCTGGGAAAAACTTACTTACTGTGCAAAGGATACTCTCGATCAATTTAATTAATCAGCCTGTTGTTGTTGTGGTCTTCAGTCCTGAGACTGGTTTGATGCAGCTCTCCATGCTACTCTACCCTGTGCAAGCTTTTTCATCTCCCAGTACCTACTGCAACCTACATCCTTCTGAATCTGCTTAGTGTATTCATCTCTTGGTCTCCCTCTACGATTTTTACCCTCCACACTGCCCTCCAATACTAAATTGGTGATCCCTTGATGCCTCAGAACATGTCCTACCAACCGATCCCTTCTTCTGGTCAAGTTGTGCCACAAATTTCTCTTCTCCCCAATCCTATTCAATACTTCCTCATTAGTTATGTGATCTACCCATCTAATCTTCAGCATTCTTCTGTAGCACCACATTTCGAAAGCTTCTATTCTCTTCTTGTCCAAACTATTTATCGTCCATGTTTCACTTCCATACATGGCTACACTCCATACGAATACTTTCAGAAATGACTTCCTGACACTTAAATCAATACTGGATGTTAACAAATTTCTCTTCTTCAGAAACGCTTTCCTTGCCATTGCCAGCCTACATTTTATATCCTCTCTACTTCGACCATCATCAGTTATTTTGCTCCCCAAATAGCAAAACTCCTTTACTACTTTAAGTGCCTCATTTCCTAATCTAATTCCCTCAGCATCACCCGACTTAATTAGACTACATTCCATTATCCTTGTTTTGCTTTTGTTGATGTTCATCTTATATCCTCCTTTCAAGACACTGTCCATTCCATTCAACTGCTCTTCCAAGTCCTTTGCTGTCTCTGACAGAATTACAATGTCATCGGCGAACCTCAAAGTTTTTATTTCTTCTCCATGAATTTTAATACCTACTCCGAATTTTTCTTTTGTTTCCTTTACTGCTTGCTCAATATACAGATTGAACAACATCGGGGACAGGCTACAACCCTGTCTTACTCCCTTCCCAACCACTGCTTCCCTTTCATGTCCCTCGACTCTTATAACTGCCATCTGGTTTCTGTACAAATTGTAAATAGCCTTTCGCTCCCTGTATTTTACCCCTGCCACCTTTAGAATTTGAAAGAGAGTATTCCACTCAACATTGTCAAAAGCTTTATCTAAGTCTACAAATGCTAGAAACGTAGGTTTGCCTTTCCTTAATCTTTCTTCTAAGATAAGTCGTAAGGTCAGTATTGCCTCACGTGTTCCAGTGTTTCTACGGAATCCAAACTGATCTTCCCCGAGGTTGGCTTCTACTAGGTTTTCCATTCGTCTGTAAAGAATTCGTGTTAGTATTTTGCAGCTGTGACTTATTAAGCTGATAGTTCGGTAATTTTCACATCTGTCAACACCTGCTTTCTTTGGAATTGGAATTATTATATTCTTCTTGAAGTCTGAGGGTATTTCGCCTGTTTCATACATCTTGCTCACCAGATGGTAGAGTTTTGTCAGGACTGGCTCTCCCACGGCCGTCAGTAGTTCCAATGGAATATTGTCTACTCCGGGGGCCTTGTTTCGACTCAGGTCTTTCAGTGATCTGTCAAACTCTTCACGCAGTATCATATCTCCCATTTCATCTTCATCTACATCCTCTTCCATTTCCATAATATTGTCCTCAAGTACATCGCCCTTGTATAGACCCTCTATATACTCCTTCCACCTTTCTGCTTTCCCTTCTTTGCTTAGAACTGGGTTTCCATCTGAGCTCTTGATATTCATACTAGTCGTTCTCTTATCTCCAAAGGTCTCTTTAATTTTCCTGTAGGCGGTATTTATCTTACCCTAGTGAGATAGGCCTCTACATCCTTACATTTGTCCTCTAGCCATCCCTGCTTAGCCATTTTGCACTTCCTGTCGATCTCATTTTTGAGACGTTTGTATTCCTTTTTGCCTGTTTCACTTACTGCATTTTTATATTTACTCCTTTCATCAATTAAATTCAATATTTCTTCTGTTACCCAAGGATTTCTACTAGCCCTCGTCTTTTTACCTACTTGATCCTCAGCTGCCTTCACTACTTCATCCCTCAGAGCTACCCATTCTTCTTCTACTGTATTTATTTCCCCCATTCCTGCCAATTGCTCCCTTATGCTCTCCCTGAATCTCTGTACAACCTCTGGTTCTTTTAGTTTATCCAGGTCCCATCTCTTTAAATTCCCACCTTTTTGCAGTTTCTTCAGTTTTAATCTACAGGTCATAACCAATAGATTGTGGTCAGAGTCCACATCTGCCCCTGGAAATGTCTTACAATTTAAAACTTGGTTCCTAAATCTCTGTCTTACCATTATATAATCTATCTGATACCTTTTAGTATCTCCAGGGTTCTTCCATGTATATAACCTTCTTTCATGATTCTTAAACCAAGTGTTAGTTATGATTATGTTGTGCTCTGTGCAAAATTCTACCAGGCGGCTTCCTCTTTCATTTCTGTCCCCCAATCCATATTCACCTACTATGTTTCCTTCTCTCCCTTTTCCTACACTCGAATTCCAGTCACCCATGACTATTAAATTTTCGTCTCCCTTCACAATCTGAATAATTTCTTTTATTTCATCATACATTTCTTCAATTTCTTCGTCATCTGCAGAGCTAGTTGGCATATAAACTTGTACTACTGTAGTAGGTGTGGGCTTCGTATCTATCTTGGCCACAATAATGCGTTCACTATGCTGTTTGTAGTAGCTTACCCACACTCCTATTTTTTTATTCATTATTAAACCTACTCCTGCATTACCCCTATTTGATTTTGTATTTATACCCCTATATTCACCTGACAAAAAGTCTTGTTCCTCCTGCCACCGAACTTCACTAATTCCCACTATATCTAACTTCAACCTATCCATTTCCCTTTTTAAATTTTCTAACCTACCTGCCCGATTAAGGGATCTGACATTCCACGCTCCGATCCGTAGAACGCCAGTTTTCTTTCTCCTGATAACGACAGCCTATCAATTTGATATCCGTGATGTGCTGCCACGTGGCTGAAAGCGTTGGCTAGAGTACCACAGAAATGATTCGGGGATTGGAGCCAAAATCTACACAGGTAGAGATGACCGTCATAATAGAATCAGCTGTATTACCTAATATAAAGTGATACGCAGATGAACCTGATACTTACAACTCCTGTGAGCTGTTACCTCGAGAGACTTCATATGTGATGAGGCATTTCGTTACTACAGAGTTCGAAAGTGAGGAAGCATCCTGTGACAGAGGTAGAGAATGTTCTTAGCACTCTGTCATAAGCCAAAAAGATGAGTTAATATTCTAATCCTGTGATGCAGGACGTAATAGATATTAAGCTGGTTAGAATAGATTCTTTTACCTGACGAG
The DNA here is from genome assembly GCF_021461385.2 of Schistocerca piceifrons. NCBI lineage: Eukaryota > Metazoa > Arthropoda > Insecta > Orthoptera > Acrididae > Schistocerca > Schistocerca piceifrons. Next base: position 344,383,136 of record NC_060139.1, read on the forward strand.
AAAATACTTGGAGGAAAAATTATATTGATAAATACGTGGCTGGTTTCCTAGAATGACTCTGAGCACCTGGTGGAGGTAAACTATGACCAGAGAGAAAGACACTTCCGGTATAACGTTTAATTCTGGAGACACTGCTGAGTCTCCTAGTCAGGCGAGGTATGAATGTGCAGTTCATCTAATCATGTCGCTCTGTGGGCGGGGGAATTGCGAAGTAATACTCAGTATGCATTCCGCAGCCTTCGTGTCTGCGTGTGTCATGAGCATTTACGTGGAAATTTGAGTAGATTCAATATTGATCACTGACAAATGTGGGCACTGGATGTATTGATAACATCTGAATTCCTACCTGTTAGATCATTCTGGACATCCTCCACAGCTGGGTGGTCTTGTCCAGCCGGTTGAGTCCTGCTGTACTCGTTATACGATAACGAGAAGCAAGTTCATGGTGGCAACAAGCACTGTGTGGCCTCTGACTTGGGGTACTGCATGTGGACATAAGGATATGAGCATACTGGATGTACTAGCACTTCAGTTATTCCTGACATCTAACCGTGGCAACAACTACTATGGAACGGAACATGGTTTAAGTGTATGCTGTGTACTGCTTGTCAGTAGAATCCAGTGGACCCTGCATGAAGGAGAAAGGTGGGAATGGTATTCGTTGTTGTTACCGACCTCTCATGTGTTAGAGCCTTCGTCCTCCTCCTCTTCTTCCTCTTCCTTACTCTTCATCCTGGTGTAGCTGGGAGGACCAACTTAGGGATTATATAGTACTTTAAAAATCAATAACAACGTCCAATTCCCGATTGATCAGTTTTTGTGTCCGATAGTGGTATTGAGAGAACATGTACCAGTTCAGCACCATGCCGTGTCTCCCGAAAACTGTTTAAGGACATTGCATGCAATTTAACTGAAATTCTCACTACCATTTTCATCTACCTGCAACATATTGGTTGTCCCGCCAAATGATGTGTTGTGCTGGTGTCCACCAATAGAAGACAAGGAAAAAATCCAAAAGGGGTAAGAGTAGGGTACAGAAACCGGGCAATTGTGTATCAGATCCGAGAATTTCTCGACAATTACGCCAGTCTTAGCATCCATCAATAGGTACCATGGAAAAACAGCCCCACACAGAGGGTGTTGAATTAATTAATTAGTCAATCAGTTTGATAGAGTTAGGATAGCTCAAGTGGACTATTTCCAAGACATACACAGCTGAGGATATAACAGGTACTTGTTATTTTGTTCAGGACAAAGGAGGTGTTTCAAGTCAATAGCAGTGCTGTATTATGGGACAGTTTGGTCTGCTGGTTTGAGGTACAAGTGCTGCTACTGGAAGTAGCCACTTGAGGTGGGAATTCCTCAGCAAACCACTTGAGGTGGGAATTCCTCAGCAAAGACACTGCTGCGAAAAAATGGCACTGCAGCTGCGGGGTGGCCTGGCGGCTGGACAGCCAAAAAAAAAAAAAAAAGAAATGTAGCTTGCGTCCACAGTCGCGGTCAACGAAGCTCTCTGGCTGCTCAGGCTGCATTGTGTAGTTTCAGTATTAATCAATAGCCATTGTATGGTTGACATGCTAATACTGGGGGATGTGCACTTAACGGTAGACGACCGGCTGTCCTCACAGTGCGTTGCGTTGGACACTGTCACTCGGCACAGCACAACAGATGGCGTGGCGCACGTGACGACGTTTTCTTCACTAGATATGTTTAGTGGAAATGTTGTGTTGGAAGAGGGTGCCTGTGTTGTCAAACATCGGTGTGTACAAGACTTTGGATATATTTAGCGCTGTGATCTATTTGTGACGGAAATTTAATTACTTGACTTGCAAAATGTTTGTGTGTGATTCCCAAACGTTGAAAATAGTTTTGTTTAGAAGAAGACTCATCATAAGATGATAGTGAGTGTTTTAGGTGATATTTGATTTCTATAAATTGTTAAACAATTAATTTAAAAGGATATTGAAAGTGTACTATTTCCAACAATTTTTTATATTGCAATTGCGTGAGCTCTCCCTTCGTCCCCTGCATTAGCCAGTGGGAACACTGTATTCTGAGGGGTGAGGAATACCGCCTATATGTCTTTGGAGATGTTGGTTAACACACAAGCAGGAAATTGAGAGAGAGCAGAGCTGGGTTTCCAGGTATCAGATATCAAAGGGTTACCAACACATGAAGGTTTTGTTCAGGGGATAGCAAGATTCCTGGTCTGCGTGTCACATGAGCGGACCTTTTGTGCAAGCCTCTCTTCCGATTTGTGTGCACGGGAATATGTGAGGTGGGTGGCGCATGGTGCGACCCAGTGGATGGCAGACGGCGCATGCTTTTGGATCAGAAAGTTTTTGACAGTGTAATTATGTGCACTAAGTTACGTTGATATCGATTTCGTGACAGTATTCTTTGCACCATTGGAAAAAAAGCGATCCATTTAATTATTTCTTTTCAATGTGCTTCACAAGACCTTCATCTACCAAAACAGCAGAGAATGCTGAGCTTTTCCCCCCATGTAAAAGAGAGATTCAACGCCTGCAAATTGAATTTTATAAATAAACAATATATTATTGCTCTCCTGTGAACTCCTTTCTCCCAGGAGTGCTAGTCCTGCAAAGTTCGCAAGAGAGCTGCTGTGAAGTTTGGAAGGTAGGAGACGAGGTACTGGCAGAATTAAGGCTGTGAGGACGGGTCCTGAGTCATGCTTGGGTAGTTCAGTCGGCCTTTGGCAGTGCTGCGGTGAGGACGCGCTGTTTATGTTCATGCTCCGGAGCAGGTGGTTGTGTTGTTTACATTGTACTCGGCTATTTCGCGTGTGCCGTACACAGCATATAGATCACCATGGCGCACCAATACAGAAAATCGAAGCTCAAATTTACATTCAGCAGCGAATTTGCGCGACCTAAAGCACTTGAAGTCGTACGATTCCTACGAGAAGAGGCAAAAATCTCGGCGACCGACATTCTTAGCATTCACTTGTCTATTGTGAGTAGCATCGTATATGTCAAGATCATCAATGATGCAACACGTGAATGGATCCTTTGGGAGACGAAACAGGGCCTCCGTTTCTGCCATGTCAACGTGTGGACTGTGCATGTCGATTATTCTGGCATGGGACTCCGCATGATCAGACTTTTCAAACTTCCATTCGAACTACCGGCGGAGGACATTGTGGCAGCGCTGCACCCGTACGGCATGGTGCATAATCATACTGCGACAAAATGGACGCAATTCCAGACATATCATGTATTGAACGGAGTCTGCCAGGTCCGAATAGAACTTAAAAGACATCTAACTTCACATCTGAATATCGGTGGTTGCCGTTCCATCGTCATCTGCGACAGGCAACTGAAGACCTGCTCTGGTTGTGGGAAGGAGGGACACCTCAGGTCCGAATGTATCCAATGTCGAATCACTCAACTGTCGCCGGCTGATGCGGACCCACCATCGCAGTCGACACTGCTTCTTGTGACTTCTGCAGCAGCCCTCACGACTGCTACCACTTCACCACAAAAGCCAATATCCACTATTGAGTCACCGGCTCTCTAGAAACGATTGCAGGTGAGGTTTGGGGAGATGCGGAGTTGCCAATACACTCCAAAGCCCCATAGACAATACCAATCTCAATGGATAACTTAGCATCTGTGGTTCGACAACAAGCATATTGTATCGCCACGATTAACCTCAATACGATAAGAATGGCAGTGAAGATCCAGTTGCTGCGCGAGATGCTTCGTTCTTTGGATGTTGAACTGCTCCATTGCAGGAAGCGTATATAGCAGCCCTCCCCGTTTTCTACAGTTGTGTGACATATATATCACTGGCGGACAGAAATGGCAGCAGTATGGCAATACTAGTGCGCCACGGAATTGCCATCGAAGAAGTGACTTACCTTCCCACCGAGCGAGGTGGCGCAGTGGTTAGACACTGGACTCGCATTCGGAAGGACGACGGTTCAATCCCGCGTCCAGCCATCCTGATTTAGGTTTTCCGTGATTTCCCTAAATCACTTCAGGTAAATGCCGGGATGGTTCCTCTGAAAGGGCACGGCTGACTTCCTTCCCTACTCCGATGTGACCGATGACCACGCTGTCTGGTCTCCTTGCCCAAACCAACCCACCAACTTACCTTCCATCAGGCAGGGGGCTGGCGATCACAGCACTGGGCATGCGCATCATTAACATTTACGCTCCATCAGGAACTGACCAACACCACAAGCGATCACAGTTCTACTCAGAGGATATGGCCCCCCATCTTTATTAGTTGCTTTGATCGGTATATCTTTGGCGGCGACTTTAACTGTGTGCTCCACCTCAAAGACCAAGTCCCACATTTCTCAACTTGTCAAGAACTTCGGCTAATGGTTCGAGATCTGCTTCTCACCGACACTTGGGAGAAAATGCATGGTGACCGTCCCAGACCCACATACCTTACTAGTCATTCAGCCAGTCGCCTAGACCGCATTTATATCTCACAAGCTCTAGCGCCAGGAGTGTTGGATGCCGAACATTGGCCGCTTGCCTTTTCCGATCATAGTGCTTTCGTATGCACGGTCACTCTACAGCAGCAGTGGATATGGCGCAGCCGTGGACCCTGGAAGCTGAATGTGGCACACCTTCAAGACCCAGAATGCTGTCAGATTGTCGCCAGCACGTGGCTGGATTGCGAACGTCGTCTTCCCCAATATCCTTCGACTCTGGCATGGTGGATGGAATGTGCAAAACCAGCGTTTCGGTGTGTGCTAACACAATATGGAAAAGACATCGCAGCATGGCATCATCAAACATTGGACTTTTATTACACAATGCTCCGCGAACTCGCCACCCAATCACCATCACCAGAACGACAACTGAAAAGCCGCTGAATTAAAGGTAAAATATTGTCTCTTACAAGGCAATGTTTGGAGGGGGTCATTGTGCGGTCGCAACGTCAAGACTGAGCGGGAAGAGAAAACCCGTCTATGCATCACATTGTACTCGACAGCCACTTATGCTGACAGCAGCTGATCATGGACCTCATTTTGCCTTATGGTAGGGTCGTAATGACTCAGGCGGTGGTTGCAGCGGTCTTTGCAGATCACTATTGCCGGTTTTATGAAGAGGTGACTATGGAGGAAGCGGACGATCACGACATACTGCAGCACGTGTTGCACACCCTCGACAATGCAACAGCACCGTCACTTTTACTTTGGTTCACACAGGACGACATCGAGGACGCGCTTAACAAGGGAGCACTCAACAAGTCGCCCAGGCCAGAAGGACAGCCGCTCGAGTTTTATCGGACTTTCCGTGATCTCATGATGCCCCAATATATCACCATGTACCAAGAAGTGATGACCCCCAGTTCCCACGTGCCACCTGGATTCGTGGAAGGTCTCCTCATCTGATACACAAGCCTTCCAGAGGTCGGAGGGTCGAGGACTACTGGCCAATTACAATGCTAAACTCGGACTATAAAATCTTCGCCCGACTACTCGCCAGCCACATACAGAATGTTCCGCCACTACTCCTATCCATGGAGCAAACGACACAGAGCGGAGTGACCAACATGCAAACAGCAACCAGCGAATGCAGGGATTTAATAGCCATCGCCACATCCTGTCGCCTTTGAGCTGCTCTGATCTCCATTGATTTCGACCACACCTTCGACAGAGTTCACTACAAGTTCCTTCTGACAGTTATACCCCACATGTGCTTCCCACCTGATTTTCTCAACATCTTTCAGCGTCTTTTCCACGTAGCTGCATCCTGTGTACTGGTGAATGGATGGATTCCAGGTCCTTTGCCGATCTGGCTGTCAGTTCGCCAAGGATGCACACTCTCCATGATCCTTTATGCGATCACACTAGAACCAGTTGTCAGAGGGTCGAAAAACAGGCTCTTGGGCATGTCATTGAGGGATCACACCTTTCACGGCAGGATATATGCTGATGACCTTCTATTACTTGTCTGATCTGGTGAGGCCGCGGCTGGGGCAGGGTTGGGGCCGGAGGCAGCGGCAGCGGGGGTGGCGGCTCTGTCCTCCTCCTAGTGAGAGCAGCCTGGGCTGGGTGCAGGCAGAGCATAACAGATGATGTTAGCTCGTTTCTGTGGACTCACCCCAACTTCACTTAGCCTGAAACCACTTGCAGAGGCACCTGCAGCTACCTGCAGCCTCTGCCGAGCAGCTGACAAAGATGCGAGCCGGTATGCTAGCAGGGACCTGTCGCTTTCACAGCCCAATGTACATCCGGGGAAGCTGCAGAAGCATGCACCGTGTGCTGAGAGGATGGTTCTGTAAAGATAGGATGGAAGAAATAAGAATTCACATCCACATTATATGAGGAAGGGAACATTTGCTCATATAATAGCAACAATAACAATAACAATAATAATAATAATAATAATAATAATAATAATAATAATGGTAATGACCTAATTCACCCTGCTGGCAGGACTGCATCCCTTCCCAAATACCTGCATCCAGGAGAAGGTCTTGCATTCAGTTTGGCATTGTGTATCCCCACTCCTCAGCCATTTCATGTATCCACTCAGGCACTGGGGGTGATGGACCCAGATCTACAGACGTATCCTCATCACTAGACTCTGTAACATGAAGTGCATGAATTCAGCAAAGGAACTTCATTAAACAAACGTGCCCTAAAGCAATACAATCTCCATCAGATGTCTGCACATATACTCTAAAGTAGGATGCACAAACAGAACCACAATAATACAAGACAAAGAAATTCAGACTCACAGTATTGAAGTGAGGAAGACTGCTGTTGTTCTCTCATCTCCTCTGCAAACTTTGGATTTATTTTTGCCAACATCTCTAGCCTGAATGCTGAAATGAAACAAGTGAATATAGTGTAGGGGAGAGAGAGAGAGAGAGAGAGAGAGAGAGAGAGAGAGAGAGAGAGAGAGAGAGATAGAGAGAGATAGAGAGAGAGAGAGAGAAATAAAATGTCCACGACTGTATGCTCAAGAACTGAAACTACTTTCAATTCCATGTGCTGAAGATTGATCACACACAAAAGAAAGATAATCATAACTTACGTTGTGTCTCGGATGAGCAGACACGTTTAACCTCATCAGAACTGTGAGCGAGACCATTTACACTCCTCTTCATGGTGTAAGAATACAGACACATGCACACAAACACACACATACGAATTCTGAGATGAACTAAAGAGGAATGAGAAAGACTGTTGGAAAGCGATTCATTATATAGATGTGATGACCCAGCACCATGTGATCTCAGCGTGAACCAATGGGTGAGGAGGGGGGGGGGGGGGAGGGTTTTGGGTGGGGCTGGGCTCACTAGCAGTCCTAGTGAATGAAAGCTGAACCAGCCAGATGCTTCCAGTACCTCGAGGAGACCTGAGCCTCCGATAATTTATGGATTTACAGCGAAAGAATTCATACTGGAATACACGCTGGATGATATTGCATTTGGAATCATTAGGTACAGTGCAAGCTCAACTGTGGAGAATGCAATTTGTCTGTGAGCTTAGTGATTTTCGAAGGTAAATTCCAGGTTGCTGGTATTAAAACTAGTGTTTCTTACATTTAGCTTAGCTTTGTAAATGCTGAAGCAAATGATTTAGAAAGTCTTGAGATGATAAAACGGAGAATTTCAGTATTTAGGAATGGTGTACAGCGGAAAACATGAAATCCTGAGCTATTTTCGTAAACAGGTTCTGTTAGCGGAAGAATTTCCGTGCAGACAAGCTGAGACATCACGAAAGCTCGTACAAAAGTGAACGTTAACTGTTTATGGGACGCTATACAATTTCTGAGAGGTCGACTTGGCTCTTATTTTACAAAGTCATGTGATGTCAGTATAACATTGAAAACCTTTTATTTGGTGAGTCACCATGCGACGTTTTGCGGCGATGCATCAGCCTTGCTGGGTACATGTGCACGGCTAAATGCATCTCATATGTGCCATTAGTATTGGTAGTGAGAAAGGAGCCTGTGCTATTCTGGAACAGATTTCTATAGCAAGATCTGTGATGTCAGTATCAACACGTATAGCGTCAGCAGTGGTAAACACACATGCTGCCCAGAGGCATTTCGCATATGGGACTGGTGTGAGCGCGCCTTTGAGTTTCGTGATGTCAGCATAACACTCGAAGAACTCTAACTGTATACCCAAAAATAGACGTGACTTTCACCTGCTTGCAGCAGCAGTGTGAGAGTGATGACTCGCACTGGCTTGCATCAGGTGGTGGCTAGCAGCGGCGGCGACGTGTGCATGCCCTTGGAGCCTCTGATACATTGACGTTAGTTAGAAAGCATTTTTATGTGCAACGTGTGTTTGTGCACAACATTATTTCTGGCTGTTTAAGCATTGTGAGCTGGTTGGCACAGCGTTATATATGCATTATTTCAGTGATTTATGAGTAGTTTTCAGGTCTGCACTTCAGTGTAACCCTTTATTTCGGTGATTTACAAGTAGTCTGCAGGTCTGTATGTAGTGTAATGCACTATTTTGACAATTTATGAGTTGATTTGGTATCCTCACATCAGTGAGCTGCATTATTTACGAGTAGTTTGCATGTCTGTGTGCTGTGTAGCGCATTATTTCAGTGATTTAGGAGTTGTTTGTATGTCTGCAGAGCGTTTAACATGCGTTATTTCGGTAATTTACGAGTAGTTTGCAGGTCTGTAGGCTGTGTGGCGTGACCCCAAGCATGTCAGAGTGTGTGTTTTGTATCAGTGTAATAAATAAACTATGTGAAATCCGCCCCTAAATAAATTGCTCGAAAATTAATGAAGTACACTGCTTCCTCTCTCCAGCAGCGCAGCACAGGCTGAGTCATTTTCCCGCGATTTTTCCCCCAGACCACCATCTAGGATTACATCGTGGGAGGAACGAGAGTGCCCTGTAGTGGCAGTACTGTGTACTAGGTCAGTTGGATTCTGGACATCATGGTGAACACACTTGATGGTGGTACTGCCTCTATTTGTTTAAATAAAGACTGCATGCAAAATAAAGACTTATGTCCACCACAGGCTGAGTCCTTTTCCCCTCCAGTACCTAGGAAAACGTGGTGGCCGGATGACTTAGGTTAGTGGAGGTAGCCCATTTGATCTATCTTCCCGCCAAAATCCAAACTTCCTGTCAAAAGCCGCCATCTTGGATAATGGTACTTGCGTCATCAGCTGGCGTCATGGCCGCCATCTTGTGTAATGATACTTTGGTGTGGTACCCCTGTAGCCCCACTACTGACGGGTGCAGCACTTTGACCCAGTGCTGACCACCACAGATGAACTTTGGAACCAGGTGAACCTGTACCACAAGAGGCTATTCGCGCCTTATATGCGTTGATGCCATCACGCTTGGAACAAGTTGTCAGGGCTCATGGTGGACCCTGTGCCCACTAAGCAACAGGACACATCCTGAACTGAGGTGACTGAAATACTAATCAAATCTGCAGAAGATATGAATGTACATTTCCTGTGAATATGAACGCCCTATCTCTAGTCATTCAAGGTGTTCTGTTTTTCTTCTGAACATGAGTGTGTATATTGCCTGACTAATTCAGCATCAGTGAAAGGTTTCATATTTTTTCGCAAGAATATTACATACTTCATATGATGTTTTTGTGACAGCTTCATTTTGTCTAGCTAACATTAGTACAACATTTTATTGATGACAAATTGTTGATTTTAGATGAGCATGCTTTTCATTTGTTTAATTTGAATCTAAAGGATACACTACTCTAAGTGAACTATACTTACTTGTGTGGTGGCGAAATAAATTGTATCTCTTTCATTCCCACAACCGTTTCCTAGCACATTAAGCAAACATCATTACCTTCTTTGTGGTGACATATAAAACAAAATTCTAATTCCCATTTTTTTGGAAACTTCTATTCTATTCACGGGCTCACAGATGGGATGTTTACCTTGCACCCTTCTGCCTAAGTAATGTGAACGAGTTTTTGTGATGGGGACTTGAGCTCAGGCCTTGTCAGTCAGAGCACTGTTGTAACGTGAAGAATTATCCTGTGCATGTCTGGGATATAGGACGACCCAATGTCCTGAAAAACCGAGATTGTCCGGTTTTTTCATCATAACATACAGTAACCTGAAAAGTTGTTTCGATATGCTCAAATGTCCTAGAATTCAGTTTCAAACATATTTTACGAAATTGTAAGTTTTTAAAGATTTCGCTCAGTTAAAGAGAATACGACACCATAAATTGATACTATTTAGCTTATTTCTCTAACCTCCATAATCCCACAGTAGTCACAGCATCAATATTGATACACCTAAACAATAGTTTATTTTGAGTCGGTCTGTGGCTGGAGATTATTAATAGTTGTTGTGTTGTAACAGTTCCAGGCATTGCAACTTGAAAAAAGTTGTGAAAATTGTCCGATTTTCGCACCATTTCCCCACTGTCAATGGCAGAATAGTGTAGTTGTTGGTGTTATGGCAGACAAACTGTAGCAATGCTGAAACGTACCTACAAATTCAGAGACAATTGTAAGGAATGGTATATTATCTAGAAACGTCGATTGATTACGAAGAAAAGTGTTCGGTATGAAAATGTTTAATAGTATCAGTCATGGTGGGCTGTCTGACTTAGTTGATCATATTAAATCAGAGGAATGCTTTAACAGATTTAGTGCAACGAGCTGTAGTAAAACTCTACAAAATTATTTTGGGAAACCTCAGTCAAGTGAAGTCACGAAAGTTCGAGCAGCCAAGCTTACATGTGGTAGAAGATAACAAAACCATTAGGCGGTATTCACACGGGGGTACTTATGTCTCCGAGTGACTGAGATACTCTGCAACCAAGAAACACTGCATGTGTATTTAGATGGGGTCATTCACACAGGGATACTTCAGTAGTGGCGCTCCAGTCACCATGACTTGGATGCTATGTGACCCAAGGTGCTAGTCGCCTAGTCTCCCAGTCTCTCGGTTGCATTCGTACCATTGGAATGCGCAATGCGTGGACAAATGTTTAATTTGAAATTCGTGGGAGAAGTGGAGAAATATCTGGAACTATAAAATTACAAATTAAAAGGGTATTCAAGGAAGGAGGTGTCAGAGAGAGCATGGCACAAAGTAGCTATGGAAGTTGATCTATCAGGTAAGTTCATTATCAGTAATTAAAATTTTTAACATAAGTATGCCCTACTTACTATGCTTTAATATCAATTTTATTGACAAACAAACCAGCGATTTATAAGCACCCACCATATAATGAATGTAATAAAAATGTAACTAAAGCGTTTTTAATTATGTATTAATACGTAAATGGAAACGTGAAGAAATTCATTTGTAAATTTTACAGAAATACACATCACACACAAAAATTTTTGTAAAGAAAGACAATTATAGTAGATCGTGATTATTTTTGATTCAGTGTTTCCACTGCCATGGGAGGGAAGCACGAAGTGTCAGAAGGTAGTTGGCTAAATAATTCCTTATTTCATACGCAGTAGAATGAGGATGTAGTGCAATGTCTTTCCCTTGCTGGATTTCGACTGTTGGCGTTTCGAAGCTGTTGCACTGTTATTCACCACAACTCTATTGGATACTCTCACGTTTTTGCATGAAATTATGCAGTATGCACACGGATTTTGTTATGTCACTACTCTTCCTGTAGTTCAAGAATGAATAGGACTGCTCAGGATTTGGGACTTCTGTGTCAGCATTCCAAATGCACATTCGACAGATTTTCTTCCTCTGCTTAATCAATGATAATAAATTCTCTTCACATTTTCAAGTGTTCTTTCTGGGTACGGTGGCATCAAGTAGCATGACAATGTAAACACTTCATCTCCTACAACATAATAAAGGGAAATTATATTCATTTTCATCATCTGTAAATCTTCCATTTGTAATCCAGTGTTTGGTTGCTGAAGCACGAAAAATCCCTCCATCACTATTTCTACCTGCATAATGAGTTTCAATGATAATGGGTAAACCAATAGCATCACTGCATGCCAACAATACTCTGGTACTGTTTACAGCTGAAGTTAGCTGAATCCGTCCCAGCTAATTTTTTAATGTGGATATGTTTCCTGTCCAATGCGTCTAAACTATTACGCAACCTTTAACCTACAATTTATATTATTCTCACTATAAGGATGAACCCACAACTTTTCCTTCTGTACCAACAGTAATAGTAATACTGTATTATAATATGTTCATCACTAATAGAGTCACTAGACATAGTACTACTGGGGCACAGTGAACAAAACAGCGTGCTACATAAGTTCTTTGCCCATAGCTTTACCAAGTGCTTTAATTTTCTGTTCACACTGCAAGTGACTTGGCAGTATAGGAGACTTGTGTCATGCCTGTGTGAATGTGATTGGCCTCTCGAGTCGTCCAGCCTCTCAGTCTCTCTGTTGTCAGGTAGCTGGGGACCTGATTTGAGTAGCCCCATGTGAATAGGACCTTAGCTCTAGTGATTGTTCTAATGTGCTTAACAGTGTTATGTTTAGATGATTCTTCTATTGCAAAAAAGTTTTGTTCAGCAAGAACTAAAGTATCAGCCTTTGTAAAAGAAGGCATTACTCCCCAGAGTTAAAAGGAAAGCTTAGAGAACATCTGTGTTCTACGGGTTATTCACTGGTGCTTCCAATCATGAACTGCTAAAATATTTCCATTTGTTGTTCAGTTTTTCTATGTTAATTAAATGATTCACTCCAAACTTTTGAAAGTGAGTTATGTACCTAAAGAAACATCTGATGAAATTTTAACATTTTGTATGAACACCACTGAAACGTTTGATCTTGAAAAAAAAATAAATATGTGGCATTTTGTGGAGACAATACAAAGTTCAGCTGTGGTGGTTTAAAAAGACAAAGCAAATGCAATGTATTTATAAAATTAAAGACAACATTGTGTGAAAATATTGAAGGGCTATGCTGCCGTGCACATCTTTTGCACATTTGTGTGCAGGCATCTGCTGATGATAGTTTGAGCTGTGATGCTGAAACTATCTCAGATCACAGAAGATCTGGGAAACTATCATTATGAAGGTATTCTCGTACTTTTCTGTATACAAAGGTAGAACAGAGAGGCTTAAGGAGCTTTGCAATTATGTAGAGACTGAATATACGAATCTACACATATATGCTGCAAATCACCATGAGGTGCATGGCAAAGATACATCACATTGTACCAGTTATTAGGGCTTCTTTCCGATCCATTCACGTATGAATTGTGGGAAGAATGATTGCTCGAATGCCTCTGTGCATGTAGTAATTATTTTACTTTTATTCTCACAATCCCTCTGTAAGCAATTCATAGGGGATTGTAGCATATTCCTAGAGCCATCATTTGAAGTTGGTTCTTGAAAATTTGTTAATAGTCTTTCTCAGGATAGTTTACGTCTGTCTTCAGGAGTCTTCCAGTTCAGTTCCTTCAATGTATCTATGACTCTCTCCCACAGACGAAACAAACCTGTGACCATTCATGCTGCCCTTCTTTGTATACATTCAATCTCCCCTGTTAGTCTTATTTGGTACGGATCCCATGCACTTGAGCAACTATGGGACGCACAAGTGATTTGTATGCAAATTTCTTTTTAGACTGATTAGACTTCCCCAGTATTCTAATAATTAACCAAATGTAATGTATCACTCAAAAACCTGCTGATTATCACTATTTCCAGCAGTTGAATGAATCATCAGACTGTTTTTAACTCCTAAAATTTTTTTCTCTTAGTGAAGGCTCTGTGTCCCTCTCTTTCTCTCACACTGTCATTGTCTCCACTCTTGCTATAGCACAACCACTGTCTAATGCATTCCAGTATTTATTATTTTTCCATCTTGTTCCCACCACCACTGACTCCTATCTCAGCATAAAAAAGCACTAATATGTTCACATGAAAAAAATTTAGGGAAATTTTGTAAAGGTGCTGAGGAAGGTAGAATGATGCATCTGGTACTGCACTTTTCCGTTAGAATCTTTGAAAACATGAACATATACACTTTTTTTGTGCACCAATAAGAGCATTTTTCGGCTATGCATGATGTGTTCACAGTTGTGAATGTGGACAACCATCAGCTATTTAATAGTGTGCGGCCATGAAAATTTATGCCGGACCGGGACTTGAACCCAGATTTTCTGCTTATTGTGTGTGGCCACCTTACCATTTGGCTCCTCAAGCATAACTCACACTCGAACCCAAATTTCCATATTTCGTCAACCACGTGTCAACAACCAGTACTCGTACATCCATTATGTATATTCCCGTACAGGGGAGACAGTTTACTTGAAAGTCACATACCTGTTGCAGGTGGATAATTATGATATTACAGTGCTTGTGTCATTTTGAATTATGATGCACAATATTCCTTCAGACATGTTTTTCGGGTTTTCTCAGGAACTACCAATGAACTAAATGGTGCCTCAGTAAGTCCCTTAAGGTCCACCTTAGACCACATCTAATACGAAAAGACCCAACCGTTTTGTTTCTTTTGCTGAGCTAGAGGAAATGTGTATTATTCAAACTTTGACCCTATAGGACAGTTACAGTAAAATGATCCTTCTGCTGTGTATAGAAATGGTCCCTAACCCAAAGGCTATCCAAAAGACTTAAACTTATACTTCTATCACCAATAGAACCTGAGGTATGAGCCCCAGAAAAATCCTGTTTTTTATGCATGGCGTTATGGAACATATCAGGCAGTTCATGCCATCACATGTGTAAGTTGGTGTGGTATCATGGAGCAAATCCATGCATTGTTGATCTTGAAGCTGTGCCTCTGCATCTTTACTGCAGTCAGTCTGTGCAGAGGATGTTGATGCGTAATAGGTAGCCAGCAACTAATTTTTCTGCACCATGCAGGTGCCTAACATTGGTCATGAACCATGCTGTATAATCGAGGTGGCAGAATCATCGAGGATTACAGACCAAATCTGCTAAATGTCAATGGTTGATGTAGTTGTTGAATGGCCTTGTTTCTATGTCACCTTTGAAGTGATGAATTGCTTCGTACATTGCCAGTAGTTAACGGCTGTAGGCTGGCCTCTTACTCTGTAAAACAGTCAGTTTATGTGAGAAACTGGAATGGCTGATGTATGCCTGACACTACTTGTTACAGAACCGCTCCAACAGCAATGTCACTCAAATCAGTAGTAATCATCCATTGGGCATGCAGAAGTGGGTATGCCAATGTTGTAGGTGTGACGCATGCAAGGAGTCCATTCAAGCTTAAGTTTGGTGGTAATATTCTTGCGTGCAAGAACTACTGTGAATGGTGCTCGAATGGTGGCTGCATGAGGAAGATAGTGACAGTATAAATTAATTATCTTGAGGAAACAATGTAACTTATGAAAGTCCTCTACTAACAGCAGTTGGGAATTACATACGTTCACTGTGCTGTAGGGCAAATACCAGCTTTTTTGATGATGTATCCAAGAAGCACAACTACAGGTTTCCAAAATTGGCATTTATTATCATTAATCACTACATCAATGACAACAAGTCTATTGGGAACTTGTTTAAGATGCAGTTTCTGGGTAGCCCATGAACTATCAGAAAGTGCCACGATGCCAGCCTGTAAAAGTTTGACTGCCTTTATGGCAATGTGAAGCTTGTCTGATGGTACTTGTATGGCCTGTGGTCCACAGGATGACCTAGGATGACAGTAAACATGTGGAATGTTCTGTTGTGAGTAGCACATTATGTAAATAACACATTTGTGCGGAGGGCGTATGAGCATTTGATGTTTCAATGGGAGCTCAAGAGCAGGAAGCTCTTTACTGAACTGGGTCATGTGTGGAAATTGTGCGAATGCAGATACTGCTGGGGAGGATGCTGTTGTAATACTGAGATCAAGTGGAGATGGCATGGTGGAGTCATCCAGAACAGGCATGAGTGAATGTCGTGTGTGAGAACCATCCAGGCAACATTGTGTGACATTGAGTTCCTTCAACACTTGGCAGATTGCATGACATACAGCACTCTGTTCATCCTGTGGACCTAATGATTCCATTCTCATGTCAAAATAATGCAGTTGCAGTTTTTGCAGTTTGATGAGGGATACAATGCATTCATGCGGGTGTTGTTGATGTTAATTGGTCAAGACACAATGTTGAGTGCCATCTGGAAGAAATGTGGTAGAGCCGTGCTATGCCATTGTGGGGGGTGGGGAGGGGGGGGGGGAGGAGGGGGGGAGGGGGGGGGGAGGATAACCGATGATGCCAATAACGAAATGGCCACTATCCTGATGGATCAGATTACTGCTAACCAAGTCCAGTAACACTCATAAATTGCCAAGGAAGTCAGCGCAAAGCACCAAATCATGGACATCTGCATTAAGGAGGTTCCTTGTAAAGAGTTTCCCAAGACTGAGATCCACGGCATGAGGCTAGGCCTATAAACTGTGATGGAAGAGTCATTCACCACACAAAGCTGTGTGGCAGAAACAGCACTCAGTATTTGAAGGTAGACTTGGAAGTGAGGTACTCATGTTGGAACACATTTCAATGAGGAAATATTGTTGACAGATGCTGTCAAAGATGTAGAGTCTGCTACAGTGTGCTGATGGTGGTGGGGAAGAGGTTTAGTTAATGCAATGTGAAGCAAAGTGACTTCAAAAGGCCTTTGTGATCCAGTGCACCTATTACAGACCACATATGACTGTTGGATGGTGACATGATGGGTGGCAGTTCCACACAGTCTCGCTGAATTGCATTTGGAACCAGCAAAACTGTCCCCTTACTGCCATGACAGTGTTCAGTGCATGTTTACCAGTTGTGGGGATGTTTGTTGTGGTTGCATGAAGGTCACCATCCCCTGTAGCAGAGATGATGTCAAGTTTTGTGGCAGCTGTATTGAGGCAGCATGTGCAGTATGGCTGATGTGAGAGATGTTTAGTGGTATTGTTGTTTGCAGTATTTATACATTGCTGAAGTTATGAAATCATAAAGAATCTGCCTGTTTATTTCTGCTTGCAGTGCAGCAACTCATATTCATAAAAAATCATTGCAAGTTGTGCTTGAGGCAGAAACTTGATGACCCAAGGGCTCAGGGCATGATGTCTGGCCTCAGTTTGAAATCCACTAGTGTGCGTAGCTGGCACCAAAACTGTGGTGACATCCTGCCCACCATCTATTCATCACAAATAACTTATTGTAACTGTTTCTCCTGTGTCTGGGAGAGACGTTTGAGAAGAGCAGTTTTCAAGGGAAGGAATTTATTATCAGCTGGGGGTGAAAGAATAATGTCACTGATCACATCTGTGTGTTCACTGAAGTGACTGAATAACATGATGAATTTGATGCTGTCATTTGATATACGTGTGACAAGGATGTTCTCAACAGTTGCGAACCAGATAATGGGTTGATCTGGGCGAAATGGCAGTAGGTTAGGTTGTGCACTGTAACAGTCGGGGATGTTGTTGCTGGATGGTCATGCCAGTAACCGAGGCAAAATCCAAAGTGGTACATGGATGAATGCTCAGTACCCAGAAGCAGCAGGGTCATAGATGCACTAAGAACATCTAGAATTGTGTGGCAGTGTGGGCCACATTGTGCAGTGAAATGGGTTGAACATGTTTGAATGCAGCATACGAACACATCAACAATAGCAAACATTAAAAACTGTGGCCATTTGAGCAGCTGAAGCACAGTAGCTGTCTGGCCTGTATGCAGAATATAGTCTGGAATGAAATCACCATTTCCTTTGTTTGGTACCATTGTCCAATTCTGTAGTGAGCCATTGACAAAAGTCATGTTTGGTTTTGAAGAATATCACTTACTGTGGACTCAGCTGTAAAACACTGCACACTTCCATATAGAAATCGTCCTATCTTGAGAACTGTGACATACGGCAGTTGCATAGTGGCTGCATTGTCAGTACGTAGTATCTGAAGCTGGGAACAAAGGAGTGAAAAATGATCCATATGTGGTTGTTGTGTGCCACTAATTCAGAATCTTACCCTGGTATAAGGTGAGGGTGACAATTAGTAATGACACAGTGCTGGTTAGAATACTCTTTATTTATCACATGGTGCAGATACAAAAGTATGTCACACTGCTTGGCAGTCCACCTTACTAAGATATGCTTGGCAAGGAGCCAAGAACAAAGTAGATGGTCAAAGAAGTTCCTCTCTCATGGTGTTCCCACATATGGAACCCTCACAGTAATGCTAGCAGTTGTCAGAAACAGCTGATAGTTCATCAGTTCCATGTACACCACTTTCTCCAGCCTCACCAATGATAAATCCACCAATATCACAGTCTGAGCAATACATGCTGCTTACAAACTAGCATGTCTTCACTCCATGGCATTTTTTATATGAACAATCACTACTAAACTGGCTGAGTTCATGAAAGAACATAGAAGAACTGTCCACCTTGTAAACACACAGTTGCTGAGCATTCTGTACATCTTGACTCAATGTATATGAGTGTCTGATGCACCAAAAGGGCTATTTAGGTACTCTTACCCAGTACTAGTTTCCCTAAGCTCCAGAGATGGGAACTAGTCCCACAAAATTTCATCACACCCTGACAGACTTGTGGACTTAAGGTCCATTAGCACCCCCTCCTTTTTACATTTTTATTTATTTATTTTTGAAGATTTTTCTAATTATTTTTTACTTTATTTCTTCTCTCTTCTCTCCTGTATACAATCTTTGGTTTTTCTCTGTCTCTTTTTTTCATTTCCCACCTAATTCTTTATTACATAATATTAAAAATTAATTTTTCCTCATCTTATTTCATCTTTACTTCTCACTCTGTTCTTATGATCAGCTGTGTAGTGAATCCATCACAGTTCTTACCAGTGATTGATCTCCTACTCCATCTGACACCTCTCTGTTTATCTTTGATTCCCTTATCTTCGCTACAGGTTGGTCCCTCATATCATGGGGCCTGAGTGATCTGGCCCTCCTTTCTTTATACAGGAATTCCTGAGGAATGGATCAATAATTCTGAAAGCTAGGGTAGTTCTTTCTTTATCTGTGAGTGTGTGTGTCTAGAGACTCTACTTAGAATTTTGTCCTCTGAAGTTAAGTGCTGGCTAGCCATGCTATGTGCTTGTTATTTTGTAGCTTTCTCTAGTGAATTTTGCTTTTGATAAAAATCATTATCTAAGTGACTGATATTTCAGTCATCAAAAAAGTGAGATATTGGAACAAGCAGAAAGATAATGATGACAACAGAATTTGAAAGTTCTTATGCACTGTTGATTTTGGGATTATGTGAATACCATTACACCTTTTGCAAAAGAAATTTTCAGTTCAACAATGAAGAGTAACACAATTCAAAATATGAATATTTTCTTACAGATTGTCTTTCCCTTTTAGATTAATTGCAATTAAGTGTTGAAATTGTCTATTAGTTTACCTTTCAATTTTCTTACCTGGCCAGCATAAAGTATAATACCTGTATATAAATAAAAGGAAATACTATGTATAGATTTATTTTTACGTGTTTGCTGTTGTTGTTGTGATCTTCAGTCAAAAAACTGATTTGATGCAGGTCTCCATGCTACACTATCCTCTTCATCTCTGAGTAACTACTGAATCTACATCCTTCTGAATCTGCTAATTGTATTAATCTGTTGGTCTCCCTCTACAATTTTTACCCCCCACATTTCTCTCAAATACTAAACTGGTCATCCCCTGATGTCTCAAAGTGTATCTTATCAACTAGTCCCTTCTTTGGCCCAGGTTGTGTCACAAATTTCTTTTCTCCCCACCTTATTAGTTATGTGATCTACCCGTCCAGTCTTCAACATTCTTCTGTAGCACAACATTTCGAAAGCTTCTATTCTGTTGCTATCTAAACTATTTATCATCTATGTTTTGCTTCCATACGTCACTATTCCCCAGACAAATACCTTCAGAAAAGACTTCAGAGCACTTAAATGTATATTTGATATTTACAAATTTCTCTTCTTCAGAAATACTTTTCTTGCCATTGCCAGTCTACATTTTATATCCTCTCTATTTCAGCCATCATCAGTTATTTTACTGCCCAAATAGCAAAACTCTTCTAATACACTGAGAGTCTCATTTCCCAATCTAATTCCCTCAGCATAAACTCATTTTATTTGACTACATTCAATTACCATTTTTTGCTTTTGTTGATGTTATCTTAGATCCTCCTTTCAAGACACTGTCCATACTGTTCATCTGCTCTTCCAAGTCCTTTGCTGTTCCTGAAAGAATTCCAGTGTCATCAGCAGATCTCAAAGTTTTTATTTCTTCTTCCTGAACTTTAGTTCCTACTCCTTGGTTTCCTTTTCTGCTGGTTCAGTGTACAAATTGAATAATGTGGGTGGTCTGCTACAACTTTGTCTCACTCTCTTCCCTACCACTGCTTCCTCAACACTTATTACTGCTTTCTGGTTTCTGTACAAGTTGTAAATATCCTTTTTCTCCCTGTATTATATCCCTACTACCTTCAGAATTTCAAAGAGAGTATTCCAGTCAACATTGTCAAAAGCTTTCTTTAAGTTGACAAATGCTATAGACATACACTTGCCTTTCTTTAACCAGTCTTCTAAGATAAGTTATAGGGTCAGTATTGCCTCAAGTGTTCCTCATTTCTCCAGAATCCAAAGTGGTCTTCCCCTGTCAGCTTCTATCAGTTTTTCCGTTCTTCTGTTAAGAATTCGTGTTAGTAGTTTGCAATCATGACTTATTAAACTTATAGTTTCATGATTTTTATACCTGTCAGCAACTGCTTGCTTCAGAATTGGAATTATTACATTCTTCTTGAAGTCTGATGGTATTTCACCTGTCACACACATTTTGCACACCACATGGAAGAATTCTGTCATGGCTGGCTCTCCCAAGGCTATCAGTAGTTTAGGTGGAATACCGTCTACTCTTGGGGCCTCATTTCTACTTAGATTTTCCAGAGTTCTGTTAAATTCTTCTCACAGTATCTCCCTTCTCATCTTCATCTACATCCACTCCCCTTTCTATGATATTACCTTCAAGCTCATTTCCCTTGTATAGACCCTTTATGTACCCCTCCATCTTCAGTTTTCCCTTCTTTGTTTAGGACTGGTTTTCCATCTCAGCTCTTGATGTTCATACAGCTGTTTCTATTTTCCTCAAATGCCTCATTAATTTTCCTTTAAGTGGTATCTATCTTTCCTCTAATGAAATATGCTTCTATGTCCTCATATTTGTCTTGTAGCCATTCCTGCTTAGCAATTTTGTACTTCCTGTCAATCTAATTTTTTAAACATTTGTATTCCCTTTTGCCTGTTTCATTTGCTGCATTTTTATATTTTCTCCTTTTATCAGTTAAATTCAATATGTCTTGTGTTATCCAAGGATTTCTACTAGTCCTTGTTTTTTTTATGTATCTGATCCTCTGCTGCCATCACTGTTTCATCTCTGAAAGCCACCCATTCATCTTTTATTATATTCCTTTCACCTGTTCCACTCGACCATTGCCTAATGCTCCCTTGAAACTCTCACCTATCTCTAGTTCTTTCAACTTGTCCAGGTCCCATCTCTTTAATCTTCTACCTTTTCTCATTTTTTTCAGTTTTAATCTACAATTCATAACCAATAAATTGTGGCCAGAGTTCACATCTGCTTCTGGAAATGTCTTACAATTTAAAAACTGGTTCCTAAATCTCTGTCCAACCATTATGTGATCAATCTGAAATCTTCAGCTGTCTCCAGATCTCTTCCACTTATACAACCTTCTTTTATGATTCTTAAACCAAGTGTTAGTGATGATTAAATTATGCTCTGAGCAAGATTTTACCAGGTGGCTTCCTCTTTCATTCCTTTCTCTGAGTCCATATTCACATACGTTCCAGCCCCCTTCAAAATTAAATGTTGCTCTTCTTTAACTATCTGAGTAATTTCTTTTATTTCATCATACATTTCTTCAATCTCTTCCGCATCTGCAGAGCTATTTGGAATATAAGCTTGTGGTACATGCTACCACACAGGGCTTTGTGTCTGTCTTGGCTACGATATTGCATTCACTATGCTGTTCGTAGGAGCTTAGCCGCATTCTAATTTTCTTACTCATTATTAAACTCAATTCTGCATGGCCCCTATTTGATTTATATTTATAACCCTGTATTCACTTGACGAGAAGTCCTGTTCCTCCTGCCACTGAATTTCACTAATTCCCACTATAGCTAACTTCAACCCATTCATTTCCCTTTTTAAATTTTCTAAGCTACCTGCCTGATTAAGGAATCTAACATTGTCATACTCCGATCTGTAGGATGCCAGTTTTGTGTCTCCTGATGACAACATCCTCCTGTGTTTATCCCTTTTTTTAATTGTTTTTATTTGATTTGTGAGGACAGAAACTTTCCAATTTATATTAAAATTGTGTTGCTAACAAAGATGATTTTGTAGTTTCCAGAGCGCAGCCATGAATGAGAAGGAGGACATTACCACCACACCACATCCGAGGAGTTCAGCAAGCCCACTCTCTGCACTCACATTCTGGTAAGGGTGACTAATACTGTCATTCATGGTGGATAGAAGGGGCAAAAATAAGTGTAAAGCACCAGAAATATGTAATATAATAAAATGAATGTATTAGATTCTTGCATAAGTCAATTAGGTTTCTGCATTAGTTACACTACATTTTTGTTTCATAGTCTAAGTACTTAATTCATAAAATTGCTTTACCACTTGTCAACTGGCAGCCATTGTTTGAAGTGTTATATTTGTAAATATGCATTGAGTTTTGTTGACTTCAAAATAGTTCACATTTTTTTGACGACTAAGTAATGTGCAATGATAAATCATAAGTTAAAGAAAAGATCGTGTTTGATAGTTTTTCTTTTTTGAATTCCTGGAAGTACACAGGCAGGTTGAAAATGATGAAAAACAACCAAAAAACTGCAACAAGTGCTGGTGAAACTTGATAATGCATGATAAAACAGTTAGTCATGTGCTCAGTTAGAAGGTTATTTCAGTCCTCTTCCTTATTGTGTTATTGTGCTCTCATATTTCAGCTGTCCTTGTTCTTTATCCAATTGTGTTTGGTAAATTTCTTGAACAATAAAGAGGTTTCATAAAATGATAATTAATAACTTTCTAAGTTCTGAATAAGCAAATGTCTTCAGACATGGAATCAAGAAATTACCCAACACTGGTAGAGAGTCATAGATAATGAAGCAGTATGTATTTTACAATAGTCTCCACCTTGTGTTTTTGTATAGCAATAAATATATTTATGACAGCTACATAAGTCTATGAACTTAATAAAATTAGATGTTTATGAGTGCACATTTATTTACTTGAATGTTTTGCGTGGAGTCATCAATATGAGGACTTTTGCAAATGTCAAATACATGTAGGTCGTAGCATTACTCGCAGTAATTACAACAATCAATACTGCTGTTCAAAATACATTACAATCTTTAGATGTATTAGTACAACACGAATCATTTGTTTACCACATACCATAAAAACACTTGAATCATCTTATGTCTAGCTTGCAAATAGAGGGTGAATCAAAAAGAAAGAACAGATTTCAGTTGGTTATCACAAAGAAACTCTGAAAGAAAGAAACAAATTGTGCATATCACTGGATAGAAGAAGGTTCAGAGTCTTACATCAGGGTGAATATGCTCTGGGACAACTGGCAAATCCAGGAAAAATTCGGGAATTTTTTCATTTGGGACAAGTATGGGAGAAGTCCAGGAATTTTTCAGAATTTCAGGAATTTTTCATTATTTTACTTTTCAGCTAAATTTTTGTAATTTTGAAGAACTGATACTTTAACAAGGAATGTTACTTTAGCTCACTACTGCAGAATAAAACATAAATGAGAGAATAACACCAAAATAACACTTTAGTTGCAAGGAAAATGCACTATTTACAACAACAAAACAGTGCACATACGAGCATCTACTGGCAGCAAACTGTGTCCGAAGATTATGGAGTGATTTGCAACAACCAGCTGCTTTTGATGCATCTTTCTTGTGGGCCTCATTTTGGTGAGCATGACTGTTTACATTTGTAACAGGTCGTGGGAAAATATTCCAAATGGTAGTTTGAAAAGTGTTACTTACACAAGATGAATTATGTTACATGTGAGAATGTGCGATGAATATCTTAAATTAAAGTGTTTGACTCTCATTCAAAACTTAACAGTGACGACAAGCCATTTAAATAAATTTTAGGTCCAAAAGACCACCTATTTAAGCCACTATTCAAAATTTTACTGCCACATTTGTGTTTGATGTTTCTTAAAAAAGGTAACACATGCTAAAAGAGATCAAGTTTCTAGGTCAGTTCTCCATATTTATTTAATTCGCTCATAGATTACAAATTATGTAGTAAATATATCTAAAAATGCAGATGATGTGACTTACCGAACGAAAGTGCTGGCAGGTCGATAGACACACAAACATACACACGAAATTCAAGCTTTCGCAACAAACTGTTGCCTCATCAGGAAAGAGGGAAGGAGAGGGAAAGACAAAAGGATGTGGGTTTTAAGGGAGAGGGTAAGGAGTCATTCCAATCCTGGGAGCAGAAAGACTTACCTTAGGGGGAAAAAGGACAGGTAAACACTCGCGCACACACACACATATCCATCCGCACATACACAGACACAAGCAGACATTTGTAAAGGCAAAGAGTTTGGGTAGAGATGTCAGTCGAGGTGGAAGTACAGAGGCAAAGATGTTGTTGAAAGACAGGTGAGGTATGAGCGGCGGCAAATTGAAATTAGCAGAGATTGAGGCCTGGTGGATAACGAGAAGAGAGGATATGCTGAAGGGCAAGTTCCCATCTCTGGAGTTCTGACAGGTTGGTGTTAGTGGGAAGTATCCAGATAACCCGGATGGTGTAACACTGTGCCATGATGTGCTGGCCATGCTTTCCCTCACCCACCTAATCCTTCACCTACACATCAACTCAGCCAATGAACACACCCATCAACTCCTATCCTTAATAAAAGTCATCAATCTTTCCTCTCCCACATCCACACCGGCTCTTCAGAGCAGCCTCCTACAGGCCAATCGCAAATTAGAACAGCATGCCACCCTCCACCTCAAAAAACTATCCAATCTCCCGGTTTCCCACCTCCGGAAAGGCAACTCACTCACCCTTCACAACCTTTCCAGCAAACCTCAACCTCCAATCATTGCACACAGACCCAGTCTCTCCCATCTACTCAATCTCCCACTTCCAGCTCCACTCCCCCCAAAACCTCAAAATTCCAATCAACACAATCTGGAACCACAACACCCTAATTCAGTAGTTAACCTTTCCTCCAAACCTCTCTCCCAATCCGAAACCTCTGTCCTATCCAAAGGCCTCACCTTCAGCCCCACTCCCAGATTCAACCAAACAGCCCTTGTCAAAGATTTACTGTCCTACACCCGTACTCTCTACTGGAAATATCACTTTGCCACGAAGAAAAATGATCCTAACCCTACTCCTAATGGTCCAACTCCCCAAGACA
Source organism: Schistocerca piceifrons (assembly GCF_021461385.2). Taxonomy (NCBI): domain Eukaryota; kingdom Metazoa; phylum Arthropoda; class Insecta; order Orthoptera; family Acrididae; genus Schistocerca; species Schistocerca piceifrons. Next base: position 344,408,512 of record NC_060139.1, read on the forward strand.
CTATCCAAATTGAACCCTGCCTGGAACAGTTCCGTCCTCTGTCACAGCGGGACCCACCTCCCTCAAAATCACCCTCTCCAAACTTTCCAGGAATTTCTGACTTCCAGCCTTGCCTCTCAATCCTTCTTAAAAAACCTTAATCCTACTCCCAACATCACCACTGCTGAAGCCCAGGCTATCCATGATCTGAAGGCTGACCGATCCATCGTCATTCTTCCGGCGGACAAGGGTTCCACAACCATGGTACTTGATCGTCGGGAGTATGTGACTGAGGGATTGCGTCAGCTTTCAGACAACACTACATACAAAGTTTGCCAAGGTAATCCCATTCCTGATGTCCAGGCGGAGCTTCAAGGAATCCTCAGAACCTTAGGCCCCCTACAAAACCTTTCACCTGACTCAATCAACCTCCTGACCCCACCAACACCCCACACCCCTACCTTCTGCCTTCTTCCTAAAATTCACAAACCCAATCATCTCGGCCGTCTCATTGTAGCTGGCTACACCAAGCCCCCACAGAACGTATCTCTGGCTACGTAGATCAACACCTTCAACCCATTACATGCAGTCTCCCATCCTTCATCAAAGACACCAACCACTTTCTCGAACGCCTGGAATCCCTACCCAGTCTGTTACCCCTGGAAACCATCCTTGTAACCATTGATGCCACTTCATTATACACAAATATTCCGCACATCCAGGGCCTCACTATGATGGAGCACTTTCTTTCACGCCGATCACCTGCCACCTTACCAAAAACCTCTTTCCTCATTACCTTAGCCAGCTTCATCCTGACCCACAACTTCTTCACTTTCGAAGGCCAGACATACCAACAATTAAAGGGAACAGCCATGGGCACCAGGATGGCCCCCTCGTATGCCAACCTATTCATGGGTCGCTTAGAGGAAGCCTTCTTGGTTACCCAGGCCTGCCAACCCAAAGATTGGTACAGATTTATTGATGAAATCTTCATGATCTGGACTCACAGTGAAGAAGAACTCCAGAATTTCCTCTCCAACCTCAACTCCTTTGGTTCCATCAGATTCACCTGGTCCTACTCCAAATCCCATGCCACTTTCCTTGACATTGACCTCCACCTGTCCAATGGCCAGCTTCACACGTCTGTCCACATCAAACCCACCAACAAACAACAGTACCTCCATTACGACAGCTGCCACCCATTCCACATCAAATGGTCCCTTCCCTACAGCCTAGGTCTTCGTGGCAAACAAATCTGCTCCAGTCCGGAATCCCTGAACCATTACACCAACGACCTGAAAACAGCTTTCGCATCCCGCAACTACCCTCCCGACCTGGTACAGAAGCAAATAGCTAGAGCCACTTCCTCATCCCCTCAAACCCAGAACCTCCCAAAGAAGAACCACAAAAGTGCCCCACTTGTGACAGGATACTTTCCGGGACTGGATCAGACTCTGAATGTGGCTCTCCAGCAGGGATACGACTTCCTCAAACCATGCCCTGAAATGATCCATCCTTCATGAAATCCTCCCCACTCCACCAAGAGTGTCTTTCCGCCGTCCACCTAACCTTTTAGTTCATCCCTATGAAATCCCCAAACCACCTTCCCTACCCTCTGGCTCCTACCCTTGTAACCGCCCCCGATGTAAAATCTGCTGTCTCATGCACCCTCCCACCACCACCTACTCCAGTTCTGTAACCCGGAAGGCGTACGTGATCAAAGACAGAGCCACGTGTGAAAGCACCCACGTGATTTACCAACTGACCTGCCTACACTGTGAAGCTTTCTATGTGGGAATGACCAGCAACAAACTGTCCATTCGCATGAATGGACACAGGCAGACAGTGTTTGTTGGTAATGAGGATCACCCTGTGGCTAAACATGCCTTGGTGCACGGCCAGCACATCTTGGCACAGTGTTACACCGTCCGGGTTATCTGGATACTTCCCACTAACACCAACCTGTCAGAACTCCGGAGATGGGAACTTGCCCTTCAGTATATCCTCTCTTCTCGTTATCTGCCAGGCCTCAAGCTCCGCTAATTTCAAGTTGCCGCCGCTCATACCTCACCTGTCTTTCAACAACATCTTTGCCTCTGTACTTCCGCCTCGACTGACATCTCTACCCAAACTCTTTGCCTTTACAAATGTCTGCTTTTGTCTGTGTATGTGCGGATGGATATGTGTGTGTGTGTGCGAGTGTATACCTGTCCTTTTTTCCCCCTACGGTAAGTCTTTCCGCTCCCGGTATTGGAATGACTCCTTACCCTCTCCCTTAAAACCAACATCCTCTCGTCTTTCCCTCTCCTTCCCTCTTTCCTGATGAGGCAACAGTTTGTTGCGAAAGCTTGAATTTCGTGTGTATGTTTGTGTTTGTTTGTGTGTCTATCGACCTGCCAGCACTTTCATTCGGTAAGTCACATCATCTGTGTTTTTAGATATATTTTTCCCACGTGGAATGTTTCCCTCTATTATATTCAAATTATGTAGTAACAATGACAGAAGTATAATTATCCTTGAAAAAAATAAAAAAAAGCAGCAAAAAATTTTTGGTGACCAATATTGTAATGATAGCTTAGCTTTTCTTGTGGTTATACTGTCTGTATATTAATTTAAACCATTAACTTTCTGTGTTTGTGTTGGCACTACTTAATAGTGATGTTTCTAGGAGCTGACTACATTACATGTCCTATGTTCTGTATATCTGCTGTCATTGGCTGGTGAGATCATGTGACACAAGCTACAATTGGCTGACAAAAGTGCATCGCAATTTTTTTTTTTCAATTCTTCAGAAGTTGCCATGCTATGCTGTAATTGCTGGAATCCGGGTTTATACTTTGTAGTGCAAAAATATAATATAAATGTTACCGCGCATCAAAGATCTTTCCAAAATGGAAGTTCCAATGCTGGTGTATAAATCCTTCACCTTTCAAAGGACTGATAAGTTTTACAGCTCCAAGAAAAAGTATATTGTCACTTAACAGGGAAAAAGCATAATTTTACGTATGAAAAAGTGTATTTTCACTGGAGAAAAAGTGTATTTCCAAACGGGAAATCCAGGAAAAACCTAGGAATTTTTTTCTTGTCTGTGTATACACCCTGTATATTTGCACAGGCACAATGGCATGCACTCACTATGAACGCCATACATTTCTCAAGAAACATCAATATGGTAGTCCATTTCATTCCAAACATAAATCAACAAGTCACTGTTTATTGAATTGTCAACTTCAGCGGTTTGATTTCTCAGATTTTGAAGCGTAGTTGCCTTATGTGGAACAAAGACTCTGTCTTTTATATACCACCACAGAAATAAATCACAAGATGTGAGGTCTGGTGTCCTGGGAGGTGAAAAACAATGAACGAGATCTTATTGGCCACCTCTTCCAATCCAATGTTGTGGGATGGTGTTGTTAGGATAATGATGCACCTCAATGTGAAAGTGAGACAGTCTGCTGTCATGCATGAAAATGAAATAATTGGAATCTTGAAGTTGAGGAAACAACCAATTTTGCAGCTTCTCCAGGTGTGACAATCCTGTCACAGCTTTCTCTGCAAAAAAGCAAGGTCCATAAACTTTGTGAACAGAAGTGGTACAAAACACATTGAATTTTAGGGTATTCGTTTCACGTTCGATAGCAATGCCAAGATTTTTGTGATCCCCAAATTCTTACATTATGGCAATTTTCTTTACCTGGTAGATGAAGTGTCAGTTCATCTTTTCAGACAAATTGTTCAAAAAATATGTCCTCTACCATAGCCTGGAGAATTGAAATGCAAAATTTGTACCTTCTTTTACGGTCACCAGGATACAGTTGCTGCAGTAACTGAAACTTGTAAGGCTTCGTCAAGGCATAGTTTCAGAACATGCCACACTATTATTTTTGGAAGTTGAACTTCCTGGCCTGCTCATCTTGTGGACATCTCAGAGCTTCATTTGAACATGTCTTGGAGAGGCTGAACAGTTTCATCAGATTTTTTGGCTGACCACCCTTTGAATATGCAATCAACTTCCAACAACTTTGTATGCCAGTTATAAATCTGTTTGTGCGGAAGTGGCTTCTTGTTGAATCAATGACGGAATGCTCATTTCAATTTTCAATTGAACAATAGCTTGACTACTTGCGAATTCCAATGATTTCTCTTGTGGTGTGGTTGCCATGTTGCTACAAACCACATCACAACTGTGTCAAAATTTTGAAACTTCCTCCATCCAAAGGCATGCACAATGTAGTTCTATCTTTTATAGTTTGTAATAAACAAATGAAATCTGTTCTTTCTTTTTAAACACTTCTGTACATTAAAATAATGTTTACTCCTTTAAAATTTGTCAAGTGAATTTGGTTTTATTTTGAACTTTCTCTTTCTTTTCCTTGTTCTTCTTCTACTACTTCCTCCCTCCCCCCCCCCCCCCACCCCACCCCAGTACAACTTTTAAAGGACTTTTGAAGGACAGCTTACAGTATTATATGTTATCATACCATTAATGTTTGGGCTCTGGTCTGAGACTTTTAGTTTAGTTCTTTATCTGAACTAGTTACCATAGGACTTGGTGTTGTTGTCATGTATATCACTACTTGTAATTACTTCAGTCGTGTGGGAGATAAAAAAAAGTAATTAATTTATATAGGTACAGTGAATAGATGGTGAAATATTTGTTTTGTATGAGAACTTCATGGAAAGAACCTTTATAGCCCAGTCCATGCATAATCCTCAACCCCATTTTTTTGTATCTGCAGGGTATGTCAGCAGCACAACTTCATATTTTTATGTGGTAGCTAAATTATGGATAGATTGTCCCATAATATGAAGTTTTCAGAGTGTGGGTGGGCACCATTTTGGACAGGTACACACACAAATTTCATGCAGCTAATCCACCAAATATTTGAGTCCAGATGGACACCTAAGAATTTACAGCTATTTGCTTCCACCACCATTATACCACTTAGGTCATTTACAAATGAGTCTTGTGAGCTGCCAGTTGCAGATATTGGCAACTGGGATTTACTTACATTGACCTTTAGTCAATGAGCATGGAAATATGTACTTAATTCTAATTCACCATTAATTCTTGAAAATTCCACTTCCTCACAGTCTTTTCCACAGAATAAAACTAATGTGCCACAGCATAATTTACAATGTGTGAATTAAAGGGATGTACAGCATTATTAATATAAGCTAGAAAAAGGAAAGGGCTAATGAGGGAGCCTTTATGGACTTCTCGTCTCACTGTTTAGCTTGTAGATTTGAAAGCTAAAACCGTATTTTTGATTTTATGTCTAAGTTTGATACACTATTTCTGTTTCATCTGGACTTGACTGTAAGTTTCATTGATGCATCATTGGTATTGTATGCCCACAGATCTTTTTTAAGAGAAGCCCATGATTTACTGAGTAAAAAGGTTTTCTCAGGTCTAGGAATATTCCAGCAATGTGAATACTGAGTCCTATGTTACTGTATACAGTGGCAGATACAGAAAAACCTCAAGGAGGGGGTGCTAAAGATATCTTGAGCTACCTTTACTTTTACCATAATAAAAAATGATCAAGTCACATGCAAAGTTTAAGGAATTATTTAAACTGATTATACACATATACAACACAATGCCATCTTACGATATAAAAAAGTTACAATTCTGGTTCTCTTCCTTAAATGATGAATTACATGCACTTATTCTTTCTGGCAAATTGGTTAATTACGTCATCAATACGACAATCAATATCAGGGTAAGTGTTCAGTGGAGCTATGCCATTAAGTCGATCTTCCGTATTTATAAAGCTACGTATCGAAGGTTCTCTGTACAAGAAAACAGTATAATATTCACAACTTTTGTTGAATTATTCCATTCTGTATTTTTCATTGTTTGATTTTGTTTACACCAACATCAGCTTTTCTAAACTGCACAAATAGAAATAATCCTTCCACCATTTTCTGGGATCTTCCCACACTCCCTTTTTAGCCTCAGTATCTTGTTAGTCCTTGCCTTTCACGTGTTCCAGTCTCTCTTCTTCTCTCATCCTATTTCGTCCTCCTGCCCCCTATGCCATCTCACACTTGTATCATCTGGTAACAGCTCAACAGATGTATTGTTATCTCTCTTTTTTTTAGAAATTTGTAAGTGCTATATTGGTCTTTATTTGCTCCACAAGGAAAAACATGTTTTGGTCTAATCTCGTTATAGCATTATAAATTCTACATTTAAATTATAATTAACTTTAATTCTGAGTCCACATTGACAATGTTTGCCCTTATTTGGTGTCCTTCAGTCTCACTGATTACTTGTCTCATCCAATTATCTTACAATACACATTTGGTGATTATTATTATTATTATTATTATTATTATTATTATTTTTTTTTTTCATTGATGGTTTTGCTTCTGTCGAGACAATGCTAATGCAGTCTATTTCATTCTTAGATAAGATCCAATGTTTAGTGTGTCATCCATACTTTTACTGGCTCAAGTTTTCTCCTCCATAATTTTTTCTGTGCCACTTTGGTAAATGATTTCCTTGATCATAAAATGCAGGCTTTCATAGCCAGTATTGACATCTTTGGTTCCCATGGAACAAAAATCAGTCAGGGATATAAAAAAATATCTCCTTATTGTCTTCCTGCATATAGACCCTTGACATATTTTTTGTCTTATTTCTATGTCATCTAGAGATTTTATGACTTTTTGCTTTTTTACTTGGTATTCCAACTTATCCCTATATAAGTTAGCTACAGAATTCTTAAGCATATTTTAAGGTCAAACATAATAAATTTCTGTGACAGAGGAAAGCTTCTATCCACAAATCAACATGGATTTAGAAAGCATCACTTGTGCAGAAGTCATCTATCCCTTTTATCACACAATATCCTGTGTACCTTGGCTGAAGGGAAATAGGAAAATTTAATAGGCCATTTCTAGACTTCCAGAAAGCGTTTGAGACAGTGGTACAATGCAGACTGTTAACAAAGGCCTGAGCATACGGAATAGGTCATCTGGTATGTGAGTGGCTTGAAGCCTTTTTAAGCTTTCTAAGTAACAGAACCCAGTATGTTGTCCTGGATGACAGGTGTTCAGGAAGTGTGCCAGGAAAGTGTGGTAGGACTGCTCTTGTTCTCTATGTACATAAAAGATCTGACGAATAGGATGAGCAACAATAAGAATCTTTGTCAATGAAGTTGTACAGAATAGTGTCATTTTTAAGTGAATGAATGCATGGGGATACAAGATGACTTGGACAGGATTTGTAATTGGAGCAGTTAATTGCAGCTTGCTCTAAAAGTGGAAAAATGTAAATTAACGCAAATTAGTAGGAAAAACAGTCCTATAATGGTAAACACAGTGTGTTGCCTGACACGGTTGTGTTGATCAAAATCTAGGCATAACATTGCAAAGCAACATGAATTGTATGGGTATGAAGGGTAAGCTATAGGGAAAGCAAATGGTTGACGGCAGTTTATTGGGAGAAATTTAGGAAATGTAACTCATTTGTTAAGGAGATCATGTATCAAAAACTTGTGCATTCCATTCTTGAGTGATGTTCAAGTGTTAGGAAACCCCACCAGGTTGCATTAAAGGAAGAGGTTGAAGCAATTCAGAGGTGTCCTGCAGTTTGTTACTGGTAGGTTCGATCGAAACGTATTACAGAAATTATATGTGAACTCAAGTCGAAATCCCTGGAGAAGACATTATTCTTGCAAAACCTATTGAGAAATCTTAGGGAACTGGCATTTATGACAGAGTGCAGAACAATCCTACTCTCACCAACATCCATCTTGCATAAGGACTATGAACCAAGATGTACATCTACATCTACAACTGCATGTTTAGTCTCCTAAGGCCACCTTATGGTGTGTGGTTGAGTGTACTTTGTGTATCACTATCACTTCTTTCCTTTTCCTGTTCTGGTTGTGAGTGGTTTATGGATAAGACAATTGCTGGTATGCCCCCATGTGATATCAAACCCCTCTGATTTTACCTTGATGGCCTTTTCATGAGATATATGTGGGAGGAAGTAATGTATTGGTTGACTCCTCCAGGAACTTAAGCTGTCTGAACTTTTACAGTAAATCACACCACAATGCAGAATGCCTCTCTTTCAGTGTCTGTCATTGAAGTTGGCTGAGTACCTCAGTGGTACATTTACACTTCATAAATGAACCTGTAATAAAAACATGCTGCTCTTCCATGTAGCCTCTCTATTTTCCCTATCAGTTCTCTCTGGTTCAGATCCCAGAGTGATGAGCAGTGTTCAAATTTTGGTCAGACTAGAGTTTTGTAATCTGCTTCGTTTGTGGATGGACTTAATTTCCTGAGGATTCTTCAAATGAATCTCAGTCTGGCATCTTCTTTACCTGTGATTAGTTTTATGTGGTCCTTCCATTTTAAATTGCTCCCTGGACATACTCTTAGATATTTTATGGCTGTGACTACAATTGCATAATCATACAATGTAGCTCTTTCTGTGTACTCATCTGCAGTGTATTACATTACAAGATAAGAGAAATCAGAGCTCACATGCAAGCATATAGGCAGTCATTTTCTCCAGTTCCTTTCGCAAGTGGAACAGGAAATGGAGTGACTAGCAGTGGTATCAGGTACCATCCACCATGGTGGTTTGCACAGTATATATGTAGATGTAGAGGTTCATGCATGTCTTCTGTTACCTTTGTTGTTTCTCATACGATAGTAAATCTGTACTTTTCATAGGTCAACTACCCAAGCTTACGGCTTTCACATTATAAATGTAGTAATCTATCATAGAAGTGCTGTGTATTAATCACATAGCCAAAAACAAATTACTGAATGATACTCTACTTTATCAATGAGCTGTGCCATTTTGTTTTGAGTCCTCAGTGCTATGCCACTGTATTGTGATTCAGGGATTTCAGAGTGTATGACAAACAAACAAAAAATTTAATTTATTTTGTTTTTAAGGGGATAATTAAAACTTTATGACCATCCTTTGTACATCAGTCATTTGCTGGATAATGTTAGATTGTGTGAAAAATTCTCTGATTACAGCAACATTGTAATCACAGATAAAAAAAACAGTAGAACTCTTATATTAGAAAAATCAGATGAGACCTTTATGGATGTTTGATGGCCAATATACAATAAATTAACAGTAAACAAAGAAAACACGCTGCATGATCTCCAGCTTGAAGAGGGAAAAACAATGCTCTTAAATTAAATATAAATGATAACTAGATAGACTATGTAGCAAATACAGAATTTTTGGAAATGAATACTGAAGTGGGACAAATGCGTGTGAACATACCAGCCAAGAGAATGCCTTCATTATATCTTTAGAATCCTATCATCAGTGTTTAGTAGCCAGTGAATAGCCAGTGAATAGCCAGTGAATTGTAGTTATATTCTGTTACTATTTGCACTTAAACCTTAGTTATGAAATTGTTTTTTGAATAAGAGTTTTCAATTTATCAAAAATGTGCCTTAACAAAGTAACTAAAATAATAATTGAGTTTGCTGTAAGTAGTCTTATCTGCACCACATGCATATATCTACTAATCTGTAACAATTATTAAGGAAAACATTTGAAAAGATTACATTAACAACTTTAATCATGTCCATAGAATAAGAGCTGTATTCAAGTTAAATAATAAAGAAAAAATACTAGAAAAATTGAGACTGTTTTTACCAAGAAATAGTGCAAATAAACTGACTAAGGAATTTGGAAGAGATAACTAAAATCAATATATCTGAGAAGGCAGTCTTAAATAGTTCCTAAAGTAAATCAAGGATTATTTAGATAACATAGAGTAGGTGTTGATATAAGTGTAACATAAATTGACAAACCTGTTATTCTGTGTGGCACATACTGAATTTCAAGCACAGTATGGCACCTCACATTAAGAAATGTGACCACAGACTACAAATCAGTGGTGCTGTGATTTACATTTGTGGATATTTTAACTCAGTGTCACAGCAGGGGAAGCATGAATAGTGTAGAAACTGGTGTCATTCCAGATGTTTTGAAAATTACCGAAGGTTCACCTCTACTAAAGAAAGGTTCTTCTGATAAAATACAAAACTACTTTCCTTTGTCACAGTGATGTTCTCTCTCAAAAAAGCCTATAAAAACTTTTTTTATGGCAGACTTATACATTTCATAAATAAATAATCACCTCTTACCATCCAACAATGTGGCTTTGGAAAGTCTAAATCTACACAAACAGCAGTTTTTGAATTCTTAGACTGTGGTTTAAAATCGACAGATCAACATAAAGTATGGTAACTGCACCTATTTCCTTAGACCTTTCAATCCTTCAGTGTCCTGGAAGACATAAAATTTAGCTCGAAAAATTAGAAAGACAGGGTGTAAGAGGTGTAGCATGTGGCATGTTGTGTTCATACCAAAAAAATCACAGGCAGAAGGTATCACTAACATAGGGTCATTTTTGGGGACCCTCAACTCATAGCATAAATACTTTAAGAGAGAAAAAAAAGAACTCTTAGAACAATTGATCAGCTTAAAAAGATGGAGTCCTGTAAATTTCACTTTACTGAGCTTGGTGTTCTGAATGTTCCATACTTATTAGTTTATTAAATTATTTTGTTCACTAGGGTTATCTTTTGAGAACACACAAACTACTGCAGAACAAAAATGTACACAACTATTGTACCAGAAAGAAACCAAATGTACACCAAACATATTCCAGAACAAAATCCTCTCAGAGGAGCATAATTGGTACCATACTACACAATGTGATATCAGAGGAAATAAAAATTGTTACATATCCTACATCTAAAATGAAACCAAAGCCATTTCTGATGAAGCACTGTTTCTGTTCTGTAAAACAGTTTCCACAGATGTGAAATAAATGTTACTTAAAAATTTAAGTGTAGGAAGAGATACTGAATTTTAGTTTGCCCCCTATTTTTCTGATAGTAAGTATTAGTGTAACTTTATTTTGAGCTGTCCTTCAACAGTTACTGATAAACTGAGATTATAAGGATACCTGCTTACATACTTTCACTTCTTTTGCTGACACTAAATAGAATTGTATCCTCATTTTGACCTGTCCAACATCATTTGTATTATTTGTGCTGTGTGATAAAACTGAACCAATAAAAAATAAAATAAAATGCACATGTATAGGGTTCCATGCATGCTACTGCACAAAAACAACTTGATCACTGTAAGAGAATGTGTTTTATGTTTTCATAGAATGATCTAAGTTCAATGCAGATGCTGAAATAAATATGAAATATGTATTTCAGGTGGACATTGAGAATCTTCAAAACAGGCTTAAAGAGAGACATTGAAATTGAAGACCTGTATGCGCCCCTGAAAGAGCATAAATCATCACTGTTGGGTGAAAGATTTGAAAGGTACACAAAATAAACACCAGTAATTATCTATTATATTTATTTTAATTGTGTTTTGTTTAGTGTTTACCCCTTAGGCACATAGAAATTAATGAAGACTCTGTAGAATTCAATTGATGGTAATGAAGATTGTAATGTGAAATGATAACATTAATAGTGCTTCATATAGTACATTTATAATACACAGTGAGCACTACACATAGCTTGATACAGACTAATTCAGCAGTATAAGGCTTCATGATAGTTGTGGAATTGAGTGAGAGAGTTATGTGCGGATGATTGATTGGGTTTAGAAATGTTCATTTGTTTTCTGTAAAATGAACATAATTGTTTGAAGATTTAACAGAAATTTCAGTTACATTACCTGCTGATGTAACATTAGGGAATTTTGAAAGCATTAGACTCAGTTCAACACCAACACATATTAATGAAAGTATGAGCAAATGGGGTATCAAATGAAATTCATGAGTGGATTGAGAGTTTTGTGGTAGGAAGTATGCAATATGTTATACAGATAGGGAGTCAACAATAGATGTGGAAATAACTTAAGGTGTGCCCAGGGAAGAGTGTTGGGATCCATATTGTGTGTTACTGACCTGACAGATAATGTTAATATGGAAAGTAAAGAATGTTTTGTTTTGACGCCTGACCGTGTCCCCAACCACCACCACCAACCAACCACTGATGCTGGTACTCATTCACTTCAGTTTGGTGGCAGTTATGATCCAGTACAGTTGTTTACTGCTTTGCTGTGTGACTTTAAAATGTGTGACAAAATTGACGATCCCACCAGGTGTGAAGTACACAGTGTTATCTGCTTTTTAGATGTGCAAAAAGTCTGACCCATCAAAATTTATAGACAGTTAACAGGTTTACAGTAATGTGATGAATGCAATGTCACTTTGGCAGTCGTGTATCGTGTGTAGTGGTGGAAGGAAGAATATGGGTAATTTCATCACAAATCATACAGTGAATTTGTCACATCACTATTTCAAAGTTTGCTGAAAAAAATCCATGTTTAAGTTCCTCATGATACCTCTCCGAAACTACAGTATTTTGATTTTCTGATGATTTGTTAAAACACTGCAGACCTCTCTGAATGAGAGTATTTGTGAAAATGTCATAATGAAAGGGAAAATTGAAAAATTGTAATAAAGAAACCAAAAGCGATAGATATCTGAATTTATTTTCAATAAATACGTTGTTTTCAGTACTATGAAACATGAGATTATACACTGCTGAGCCTTTCTCATTTTCATTTCAATTTCATTATTATTATTATTATTTTAAAAAAATAAACTGTGAAAATTTGTAACTTTTTTCTAATTTCAGAATTATGTTTTAAAAATGTGAATAGTCACAGGATGTTAACTGTCTTGAGAAAGTGGAAGGACTGCTACCTGTCAGCTCTGACATTAATGCATGAAATTCTTAATATGTCAAAATATTTGTACATAAAGATGCAAGAATCTGAAATTTATTTTTATTTAGAAAGGTGGTCATTGTACTTAGGGAATGTATAATCAGAATGGGCAATACTTGTCTGTGCAAAATGTGAGAAATTTTTTAGGTAAACCTAGGTCTACTCTCAAGGTCAAAAAAGCATGGCCACTTAAATATTTAAATTGATCACTGGTTTTAAGTAAATGTCATGCAAAACTGATAGTTCTGAATCAAACTAGTTACTTTACAACATCATAAATGAGTGGGAAAACAGTTCATAATTTTGTTTCAAAGCATATTATAACAAAAATAAGATATGGTATATAATATTTATACCTATTTTTCTTTTTATGATGTTATTCACAAATTATTATTGTATTCTGCATGGTTTTACTTCTTTATGAGCTTCCATGAATTAGAATTGCCTACAATGTAACAATCAATCTGCACTGTTGGAAATAGTTCATTTGTTCTTTTTTTATCTGCTTCTCATTGAGCTTGTATAGCCAAGCTGAATTTGTACATGGGCAAGGATGATCCAACATGAGAAGTACTTGGGAAATGTGAGCTGCACAGTGATCTTTTGGTCATGGCCATTTGAAAGTATTAGCAGGACCAAGAGATGTCATAAAGGAGATGGTCATATCTTGCAGCTCATGAGAGGCACTTATCTGTCCCACCCACCACTGATTGTCATACATACAAGAAATGAAGTGGCTCACTACAAAGTCTTCTAACACATACTGCAGTCTCTGCATTTCACACTCAGTAACAGGCTGCATTTTATGGAGTGCCACTACGCAATGCAACACACTTGTGACTTGATTGAATTCCTACCACAGGCTTCATAGCGGATTACTCTTCTGCCTTTTTAAACCGGATTCTCTTAATGTACTTTCATTTAGAATTAAGAGTTCCATGTTTGTTACTAATGTTGACATGTTTTGTACAAATCCAGTAGTACCTCTTATAGTATCAACAGCTTGATTCTGGAGATTAAATCTTGTTGCAAGATGTTTACAGAGACCTCCTACCCCATCAAATGCACTTTTTCCATGACCTGTTGCTGAAAACATCAATTTTTTTGTTGTAATTCCTGTACTACAGTGTTGACCAAGCTCATAAGGCTGAAAGCAGTTTTTAAAATGAGATGCTGCACCATTAGTCACATACACATGTTTAGGAAATGCATGGCCTCTAGATGCTATGTCATCAGTTATCATGCTGACAGTGTAGCATGCATGTACACTGTCATCACTGACAATAGCAAAACAGTGTGATGTTCCAAGGAAGTGAGCAACACATGTGAATATTGATACCTGTGATGTGTGCCAGTGGTAACTTCGAATTTCATTCAGCAAAGCAACAGACCAGTTCTCAGCAAAGTTGAAATGAAGAACTAATATGTCAGTATTCTAAGATGTGGCTGATTTCACTTCAGCTATGGCCTGTCTCTGAATCTTCAGGATTTGATGGTGAGCTATTCCTTTCATGACCCAATGCCTAACCACTGTAACAAACTTCTCTGGCTCGACCATCTTCTTCACCAACTCTTCTCCCTCCCACAATGCATAGGTTACATCATTGTCAGTATCCTGAAGGTGTAATGCTTCAGCAGTCATCACTTCACCACCAGGACCCATTGCACTCCTGCAACCAACATATATAGATAAAAAAAGAAAGTTTCAAATTAGTGCAGTAAACACATGTGCATACTTCCCTCACTGGCTGGTGTTTTACCCATTTTGGTTGTAAGGAGTAAAATTTTGTGAGACCAGTTTTTAAATTCAGGTTCTCCTTTTTCATTAGGAGATAGGCTTCTCTTATTGAACTGGTCATATATCTTTTTACCTTTTAAACTTTTTCACCATTTTCACTAACAGAGATAATATCAGCCTGGCTAGAACTTTGCCTGCTGCAATCTTTGTCATCAGTTAGGTAATATTCCAGAACAAAAGTAAGCTTATCATCTGGCAATGAATGCCCACAGTAAGAATCTGGGCATGCCCAAATACCTTTCTCATTCTTTATTTTATGACCCTGTGAAATCAAATAATGTGAGGAAATGAGTATGTATTTCTGTATCTGCTTCTTAGAGTAGCTACCTGGTATCAGTGTCAGTAACTGTACCTTCTCATCATAGGTGGCTGCTGAGATAGTAGTATTTAGGTTTTGAAACCACACACTGCATTTTGTGCACATCTCACTATCTTCAGGTTCTACACTAAGTGCGTTACATTATGCAGTTCACAAAGTTTCGAATATGTTGCTTGTGTAAAACTTGTTTCAATTTCTTCCATTTTTCTTTTTACATACTGTTTTCTTCTTGTGCTTCTTACCTTTTGTGGAAATTTAAGGGGGGATATAGTAGGGCCCACGGAAGAAATGCTGACATTCAACACATCAACAACTTTACATTCAGGAATATAAACATATACACTGTCTTCTTCAGTTTTACATTTGGGTGATGGTGATCATTGAGGTGGGTTGCCACTAAATTTCTTCTTGTAGTGAGTGTAACAATTCCTGCACAATGGATGTGATGCTAATTCTGTTATTTGAGCACCAAGATATTTCTGCATTACCTCTGACAGGTTTCCAACAACTGTGAAGTGTTTTTCACTTTTCTTGACTGCCACCTTCTTGTATTTTTTTTTTCATAGTCCACACACCTCACTCTTTCACTACTGTATTTTCTCACTGACATTGTCCCTAACAAAAAGTTCAAACTAAACACTAAACTCGATGCAGAATGGTTTATGTGCAAGTTCTCACTCACTCTACACAGAAAAATATTGCCCACTGTGTTTGCACTGACTGCTAGAATATTAACTATATTGTGTAATTCTCAAAAGTTTTCAGATGGGAGTTTTTGAGTAAATAATTTGTAAAAACTCATGAGAATGCATTTTTTTTTATTTTTAGTAATAAATATTTACATAATACAGATAGCTGGAGTGCAGAAGATACTGTTTATAACTACATCAGTAATATCTGGTAATATTACAGAAAAGACAACGTTCTGTGACTTTTTAAGTGAAAAAATTAACTTAAATTTCGTATTTTCATCTTAAATTTGTAAGTTAACGTAAACCCATAAGTGTGCTGGTGTCAACTAAATTTCAAAACACTAGAAGGGAGTTTTAATGCAAAATATCTGCCAGGTCTCCAGTACTTTTGGTTTTTAGTTATATATTTTTTTGCTCTCTACTGTTTTAAGAATTATTTACAAAATATACTTTTTTCAAAGGGCTGTACCATTTACAAAAATTAAGATAAAATGAAAATAGTTTATTTCTTAACACTTGTGATTTAGAGACCTAATATATATATATTTTCAGAGAAATTCATGACCACATGTTGAGAGGACCTGTATGATTTGAGATGAAATCACCCATGTTCATGATGAAGGTTGCTCAGGCCACCCCTCAGTAGTGACAATTCAAAGCAAGAGCTGAAGCAAAAATCGAAGAGGATAGATGTTTTACAGTTTGTGGTCTGCTTTCATTTTTTCCAGACATTTAAGAACTGTGTTGCACCAGATGGTTAGTGTAGATCTGGACTATAAAAAAGTGTATGTCAGTTTGGTTCCTCAAATTTTGTCAGACAAACATGAAACCAAATCGATAGTGGTAAATTTTTGAATCATATTGTCACTGGTGATGAGACTTGGATATAACATTTCACATGATAAGCAAAGTGCCAATCAGTGGAATGGCATCATTCAATATCCCCAATGAAACCAGAAAAAGCAAAACTAATTTTGAGCGTCAGAAAGAATGTGACAATGGTGTTTTAGGATTGTAAGGGTTCCTGCTCAATGACTACATGCTGAGATGTGAGACTATACATGCATTTGCCTACTTCAGACACTTAAATGATTTTGCCACACCATTAAGAATAAGTGGCAAGGAATGCTAACCAGTGGAGTCATCATCCTTCATGATAATGCACGTCTGCATGCAACAGGAGTGCCACAGGACTTGTTTCAGTTATTTCAGTGGGAAATGTTTCAACATCTGCCATACAGTCCAGACTTAGCCCCAAGCGATTATCACTTGTTCCCCAATCTAAAAGATTTTTTGAATGGACAATACTATGGAAGTGATGATGAACTTCCAGAAGCTCTTATCTAGTGGTTCAACAACTCGGCAACACCTGAGTATACAGATGGCATAGAAAAGATGGTAAAAGGTACAAGTGCCTAAATTTGAATGATGACTACGTAGCAAATTAGCTTGGGTAGCAAATTGTTTGTAAAATACATTTTAAATTATATCAAACAAAAATTATTTACTTTACGAATAACCCTCATAGTAGCCTAACACTTTTTGCAGATAATCCTGTTATCTATAATGGAGTACCATCTGAAAAAAGTTTCACAAATATCTATTTGGATCTTGATAATACTTCAAAATGCTGCAAAGATTGGCAGCATATTTTAAATGTTAAAAAATGTAAGATAATGCACTTCACAAAGTGCAAGAACATACTATCTTCTGGAATCAGTCACATCATACAAATACTTGGGTGTTGCGATTTGTGGGGATCTGAAGTGGAATGATCACTTGGACTTAATTGTAGATAAAGCAGGTAGTAGGCTTTGATTCACTTATGGTATACTGAAAAATGTAGTCAACTTACAAATACTCATATGGCCTAGCCTGGAAAATTGTTTAAGTGTGGGATCCATACCAAGTAATACTAATAGATGATATTTAATGTTTACATAGAAGGGCAGAACAGAGTGTCACGTCATTGTTTGACTCACAGGAGGGCATCACTGAAATTCTGAAAATGCTTCACTGTCAGACACTTGAAGATAGACATAAACTATTCCACAAAAGTGTACACACAAGTTTCAAGAACCATTATTAATTGAGGAAACTAGGAATGTACTGTAGCCCCCCCCCCTCCCCCCAAGTGTCTCACAGAGCAGCCACAGAGACAAGATTAGACTGATCACAGCCCACACAGAGGCATTTAAGTAGTCATGCGTTCTGTCTTCCAGATTCAAATGGAATGGAAAGAAACCCTAAAATGAGATACAATGGGAAATACCTTTTGCCAAGCATCTCAGTGGTTTTGAAGATGTAGGTATAGATGATGTGGAAAGTTCTTCAGATTAGTTTGTAGAAAGGAGTGTTACCTTAACAGTATGCCAAACAGTAGAATTGTTTCAGCCAATGAGTGCTGTTTGAATATTGTTGTAATTCATATATTTAGTGTTAACCATGTGTGATGCTTCTTCTTTGAGGAACATTGCATCTGTTATACTTTTACAAACGTTGGGAGACCAAATTGCATCAAATAGTCACTGTAAATTGCAGTTATGCTCATACTGTCATCATTTTCACTTTCTTTTTAAACACCAAACTTAACTGCTTTTCTCAGATTTTGTTTATTGTAAATGCTGCCCCATGGACATGCTTGTAAGTAGATCTGGATGGATGGCAGTGTAGAAGTTCATTCATTAAGAGATACTACCAGAACTGTCTGTATCTTGAGGCAAAAATACATATTTTGCATTAGAAATATCACAAGACAAGAACCAATAACTACCAATTATTCAGTGCAAGAGTAATGCAGTTTGTGGAAAACCAATAGGTGCTGCTCAGTGTGGTGTGAAAAATATATTTAGTAGGATGCCTTTTGTTCTGAGATAGAGCTGATAGAAACAGTAGATCCAAATACACAATCAGCTAATTCTGTTATGGTTGGAGCAGACGGGGAACTGAATCCTCATATGATGCATGGGTGAATGTTTCCAAGAACTGTTTTTACTGAACTGAATGCTAAGTATATTGATGTATTAAATGTTTATTTTGGATGCCTAAACACTTGTAATGCTAATCACATGTTCTACAAGGGACAGCAAATTTGATAAATATCTTTTGATTGGTGATGTAGCTGTATTTTACTTTAACATATGAAAAAAAAAAAAATGTTTTGGAAGGCATAAAGACATGGGATGATTAACTATTTCATACCTCATCATTGAAAAAATATCATCAGTAAATGTTAACTATGTTGTAAGTTAGGAGATTCAGAATGCCTGAAATCTGTTGAGATTTGGGTGGGGAAGGGATATTAATGCATATATTTCTAATTGAAATTAGTCTTGTTCAGTATCAAGTCAATTACAGGTGTAAGAAAATGGATGTAGCATCAGCAGTCAATTAAACAATTGAAGTAGTATTATTCTCATCTGTCTGTTTTGTTTGTTACTGATAGCTTTTTTTGTTTATCATTCCTTCATTTTTTCAACCCATGATTTTTTATTTGTTCTGTTTCCTCATGACTTTTGTAGCTGCTTTGCATCTCTGATACAGTCTTAATTTGCATTATAATGTTTCATTTTCCATTTATAATTTTCAATTTTTTTATTAATAGTAGATTCCAATATGTTACAGGTTGTGGAAACAAGAATGTAGAAGAGCAGTGAAGAATAAAAGAAGTCCAAGTTATTTGCGTGTTATACTTAGTGCCTATGGGTGGAAGTATATGATGTACGGATGTATTCTAGCTGCCCTTGAGTTGGTTGTCCGGTTAGTATATACAGTTTTTGCAATTTTTGGAATATCAAAAATTACTGTACCAAGAATATGAAGACCTATGATCATTTTTATTAGCATACTTGTTACAAGATTCATACAATGTGCCGTGCTTTGGATGGTGAATTATAGTATACAATTGGGTGTTAATACTAGCCTGTACGAAGGCACATCTATGATGAGTCAGCAATAAATATCAACTGAAGAAGCTTTCAGAATTGTACAGTGCTCCATATATTTTGGAACCTCAAGACTAAAGAGGTTGGTAGTGTTTCTTCAGTCCAGAATAAATATTTGTCTCAGGCAGTAGGCTTACCATTCAATATGTGTAACATTATGTGACTTAACTGATACGCTCTGAAATAAATGGTTACAGTACTTCAGCTGATTTGCTAAAGCTGTAAAATATTTAAGCAAAAGAAAAAATTTCTTCACCATTAAGTGACCACATGGAGGGTTTCCTGGTCTGTGCTACTGCATGGACTTGGATTCTGTTGCAGTTCCAACACAGAAATTTGACGATTATCTTTTCCATGTATACAAAAATGTAATGTTTGGCAGAGTTTTAAAAACGCCTTTCTATTTCTCTTCTGTTACTTATAAAGCACCTTTTAATTATACAACAAAATATAGTGACTTGTACTTGCATCATCAATGACTAAGGAAGAGATTCACAAGATTAGACAAGATAAAATACCAGTATCATACCCTTATTGACATTTACAACTTAAAATATTCCTTCCATATTAAAATGCTTGAACCATCTAACTTTCAGAGATTTTCATTCACTTATTTTCCCCTTTTGTTTGTAATTATAGAAATAATCTTAAATACTGAATACTTCCAGTTTATTGAGAACATACAGGCCAGTGCTTTCAAATGCTCAGCCTTAATTTCCAGTGATATAGTATGAAACAATAACTTTGTCATGTTCTAGAGAAGTTAAGGTTACACATTTGAATTTTTTTTGTATATTTCTAAAGAAATCAATCTGTTAAGTACTGAGAATGCCTCTGATAACCTTCGGTGATGTGTGAAGGGTGGCACAGCCACTCTTTCTTGGTTTTCTGTTACAGTATTTCTCACCAGGAAGTACCATGCCAATACTGGAAGCATATCTGTATGCTACTGCAGTAATATTGTGTTCTTTGGTAACTGCCACTGTCACACATCCATTTGCAATGGCTATGTATCACTTAGGCCTCAAGATGAGGGTTGCCAGTTGTTCACTTCTTTATAGGAAGGTATGTCACATTGTAAATAGACAATATATTTCACAGCACACTTGTTGTACAGATTAACATAGTATAGTGTTATCATAACTTTTTTGTTGATGGTTCTGGAAAATCAAGGCCCAAGAGGAAAACATATGTGTATTAATTGCAAGTTTTAAGGTCTATAACAGGTAGGAAGTATCAAATAAGGAAGGCTGCATAAGAGTGTGGAGAGGATTGGCACAGCATAGCTATATGGTAGTGTAGGAAGAGCACCCATAGGAAGATGAAGGTGATGATCATTTTTCACACAGTAATGAGACTTGCTGGTTAGATAGCATGGAGCCAGTTTAAAAAAAAAAATGACCAGTCAGAGAACAGAAGAGGAAAATAAAAGAATAAAAGATAGCATTCTGTGACTTTCAAATTAGAAAAAAAGAATTTTTTTAAGTGGAAAGATTAACTTAAATTTTGTCTTAAATTTGTAAGTTAAAGGAAACCTATAAGCGTGCGGGAGTCAACTATATTTCAACACACTAAAAGGGAACTTTAACACAAAACATCTGCCAGGTCTCCAGTACTGACAAACTTTTTAGCCAACTGTGTATTTGGATCTATTATTTCTATCAGATCTATCTCAGAACAAAAGGCATCCTACTAAATATATTTTTCACACCACACTGAGCAGCGCCTATTAGTTTTCCACAAACTGCATTAGTCTTGTCAGTGAATAGTGGATAGTTATTGGTGCTTGTCTTGTGATATTTATAATGCAAAATATGTATTTTTGCCTCATGATAAAGACAGTTTTGGTAGTCTCTTAATGAATGAACTTCTACACTGCCATCCATCCAGATCTACTCACAAGCATTGATTGGTGATGTAGCTGTATTGTACTTTAACATATGAAAGAAAATAATGTTTTGGAAGGCATAAAAACAATGGAAGAGATTGAAACAAGTTTTACACAAGCAACATATCCAAAACTTTTTGAAGTGTATAATGTAGATGCACTTGGTGTAGAACCTGAAGACAGTGATATGTATATGAAATACGATGTGTGGTTTCAAAACCTAGATACTGGTATCTCAGTAGCATCCAATACTGAGAAGGTAGAGTTACTGACACTGATACCAGGTAGCTACTCTAGGAAGCAGATATGGAAAAGTATCTGCATACTATCTCATTTGTTATAAACAGAAGAGTGCTGAAAATGGTGTTGCCAACATGCACATTGTACACTAGAAATTCAGTGAAGTGAAATATGCAGAATGCTGAAAAATTTTTAACACTCTACACAGAAAAATATTGCCACTGTGTTTGCACTGACTGCTAACATATTAACCAACCATTATTTTGTGTACTTCTCAAAAATTTTTGGATGGGGGTTTTTGAGTAATTTTGTATTTAGATCTATTGTTTCTATCAGATCTATCTCAGAACAAAAGGCATCCTTCTAAATATATTTTTCTCACCACACTGAGCAGCACCTATTAGTTTTCCACAAACTGCATTAGTCTTGTCACTGAATAATGGATAGTTATTGGTTCTTGTCTTGTGATATTTCTAATGCTTCATTCATAGTTTCCTTATTTTTCCAGTTTGGTACCTTTAGTATCACTAATGTTTTACATATATTATCTTTTGTAGACTGGTTCATTTATACCTGTAACTTATGCTGCTGTCCTATGTTTGTTTGGTATTTTTGTTCTCTTTCTTCTTCTCAGCTGGCATTTTCTCACTAATTCTTCTATACATGTATAAAATGTGTCCTGTCAGCATACACCCCCCATCAGCCTTTGCAACTGGTTTTGTCCTCCTACCCTCCTGTTCCCCTCTGCTTCCTCTTGTCACACTGTGTAACCTTCTACCACAGTGCCCTTCCTCATCATTCCTATTATCTCTGCCAAAACTAAATTAATGGTTTATGACTGCAGTAGTGATCCCTATTTGTGTGTATAAAATATTTAGTCTTTATGTCTTCATTTGTCATATAGTGTATGTGCTATCTTCCCAGATTCTGAACTACTTTCCTCCTTTCACCTGTACCACTTTGTTCTCTCCTCTTTGTTTGGCAGTGGAATTTCTTGTGCACTCTTAAGGTGGACACCCTTGCTTTTACTTTCACCAAAAATTAATTTGACTTTTCTATATGCTGAATCTGTCCTGCAGTAGCTTCACTGCACTTTCAGTTTATTTAATTCCTAAGTGGCGTATATTGCTGCAATTCTTTCTTATCTTGATCATATTTGTATTTCATTCTTTCATCAATCAATCGAAATGTTTCTTCTGATATCCAAAGTTTTTACTTACATATCTGCTTTATACCTAAATATGTCTGAAGAACTTCTATGATTGCCCTTTTCAGGGATGTTCATTCCTCTTCAGCTTAATTGAATGCTGTGGTATTTTGCTGTATCTACAGCACCTGAGACTTTCAAATGCACCTGATCATTCTTCACTAATTCAGTATCCCACATCTTTAGACATTGGTTTTTTGTAATGATTCTCTTAAACTGCAGTGCCACTAAATTGTGATGTAAGTCAATATCTGCTCCTAGGAAAGCCTTAAAATGGAATATCTGACTTCCAAAACTCTGTCTTACTATTATATAATTCTTGAACAGTGTACCTGGTGTTATTAGCTGAAATTAACAGCAGTTCTCAAGGAGATTCTCTCCCTTGTCTCTCTTACCACCTATCTTGAGAAATCCCATAACTTTGCCTTCTGTTCCTTCCCCTATTATACTGTTCCAGTACCCCATGATTATTAGGTTTCCATATCACTTTACACTCTGAGTTATCTGTTCAATGCCGTCATATCTCTCCATCTGTTCATTTTATGCTTGTGACATTAACCTTTATACGAGGGCTATCCAGAAAGTACATTACATTTTCGTTTGTGTCTGTTAGGGGCGGGGCTAGCGCGGCCATCTTGGTGTCATGGCATTCCGCTGCTCAGTCGGCATCCTGCCGTGCTAGTGAGAGGTTTGTGCTGTACTCCGTTGAGTTACTGTGACAGTTTGAAATGTCAGCGTTAATTGAAAATGACGCGAAGTGTGAAGTGCATGCTGTAATAATGTTTCTGACTGCAAAAAAACTGTACACCGATAGAAATCTATCGGCAGCTTTGTGAAGTGTATGGGGACAACATAATCACTGAAGGTGGAGTGCATCAATGGGTCATAAAATTTAAAAATGGCCGAACTAATGTTCACGACGAAGAGCGAAGTGGAAGACCCAGCATAGTGACTGCTGAAATTGTCGAAAAAGTCGATGCCATGGTCCGTGAAAACCGTAATTTCACAATAACGGAACTCTCTATGGGTTTTCCACAAATTTCACGAAGTTTGTTGCATGAAATCATTACCGAAAAGCTTGGTTACCACAAGTTTTGTGCAAGATGGATACCAAAAATCTTGACAGCGATTCACAAAAATCAGCGAATGGCTGCAGCGTTAATGTTTTTGGACGCTTACGAGAAAGATGGCAACTCATTACTCGATCGCATCATTACTGGTAACAAAACATGGGTTAAGCACGTGAACTGCGAGACAAAATTGCAGTCAATGCAGTGGGGGCACACAAATTCCCCCCAAAAAACTCAAGAAATGCATGCAGACAATGTCGGCAAGGAGGTGATGGCGACTGTCTTTTGGGACAGAAAAGGTGTGATTTTTATGGATTTCCTGGAAAGAGGCACTACAATAAACTCTCAAAGGTATTGCCAAACTCTGCACAACCTCAGAAGAGCAACACAAAATAAGTGCAGGGGAAAGTTGGGCTCAAAGATCTTGCTGATTCACACCCGGGCCCACACGGCAAATGCCACTCGTGAAGTTCTCGAATCTTTTAAGTGGGAGTTGTTTCCTCATCCGCCATACAGTCCCGACCTGGCACTGAGCAACTTCCACTTATTCCCAGCAATGAAGAAGTGGTTGGCTATGCAGCGTTTTGATGACAACGCACAGCTTCAAGAAGAGGTAACCATGTGGTTGAAGGCGCAGGCGGCCGAATTTTATGATGAAGGAACTTCCAAGCTTGTCCATCGCTATGATAAGTGCCTTAATTTAAATGGCAACTATGTAGAAAAGTAGTATTTAAGTGTGGCTTTCATCTGCATATAATAAAAAAATTCCAATACTTTATTTATTTTTAATTCCAAAACGTAATGTACATTGTGGATAGCCCTCATACATAAGCTATTGTTGTTGGATTTGCTTTGCTGTTAATTCTGATGTGTGTGACCCTGTTACTGAACAGTTCACAGTAGCTCACTCTTGGCCCTAATTTCTCATTCAAAATAAATCATAGTCCCATTATACAATTTTCCATTGCTGTTGATATTATCTTATTTTCATCTGTCTATAAGTCATTATCTTCTTTCTGTTTTACTCCATTGGCCCCTACTGTGTCTATATAGTGAGTGGCTTGAAGAATTCTCATGCAGCAGGACATGATGGTCTTAGTATGGACGCTCTTGAGAAATGTATTCATAAAATTTCATCATCTTTATCAGCAATTATCAACTTCCAAAAGGGGGCAGTCTATTTCCAGATGAGTTGATAAGTGCTCAAATTGTGTCTATTTTTAAAAAAGGAAGCAGAAATCTAGTAGAAAACTTTCAACATATATCTGTTCTTCCAATAATATCCTGCACGGCGCCAAACACGCATACGACCATCATTGGCACCAAGGCAGAAGCGACTCTCATCGC
Source organism: Schistocerca piceifrons (assembly GCF_021461385.2). Taxonomy (NCBI): domain Eukaryota; kingdom Metazoa; phylum Arthropoda; class Insecta; order Orthoptera; family Acrididae; genus Schistocerca; species Schistocerca piceifrons. The sequence goes on from NC_060139.1 coordinate 344,433,762, forward strand.
TGAAGACGACACGTCTCCATTCTTCCCGCCATTCACGCCTGTCGCGACACCACTGGAGGCGGGCTGCACGATGTTGGGGCGTGAGCGGAAGACGGCCTAACGGTGTGCGGGACTGTAGCCCAGCTTCATGGAGACGGTTGCGAATGGTCCTCGCCGATACCCTAGGAGCAACAGTGTCCCTAATTTGCTGGGAAGTGGCGGTGCGGTCCCCTACGGCACTGTGTAGGATCCTACGGTCTTGGCGTGCATCCGTGCGTCGCTGCGGTCCGGTCCCAGGTCGATGGGCACGTGCACCTTCCGCCGACCACTGGCGACAACATCGATGTACTGTGAAGACCTCACGCTCCACGTGTTGAGGAATTCGGCGGTACGTCCACCCGGCGTCCCGCATGCCCACTATACGCCCTCGCTCAAAGTCCGTCAACTGCACATACGGTTCACGTCCACGCTGTCGCGGCATGCTACCAGTGTTAAAGACTGCGATGGAGCTCCGTATGCCACGGCAAACTGGCTGACACTGACGGCGGCGGTGCACAAATGCTGCGCAGCTAGCGCCATTTGACGGCCAACACCGCGGTTCCTGGTGCGTCCGCTGTGCCGTGCGTGTGATCATTGCTTGTACAGCCCTCTCGCAGTGTCCGGAGCAAGTATGGTGGGTCTGACACACCGGTGTCAATGTGTTCTTTTTTCCATTTCCAGGAGTGTATGTAACATTGTTCTCTTGACTAAATTTATAAAAAAATGTGTAGATAACAATACCAGGCACATAATATGTAATTCTAGTATGTAAGGCTCTGATTAACTCAGAAGACTGGAACAAAAAGTTTTTTTGAAATCAGTTGATGTTGGATCAAAATAAATGAATAAATATTGAGTCTTTCCATTTTCCATTCCAGATTTTTCTAGTTACATTCAGATTTCTGGCATTCCATGCTCTGACTTGTAGAACATTACTGTTTCTTTGGTTTTTCAAACTTTTTCTCATGGTCGCATCTCCTTTGACAGTCCCCTCCATGGATCAGAATCAGAGACTAATCCAGAATCTTCAGGCAATGAAGAGGTCATTCTGACACTTTTTAATTACAGACATATTTCCTGTGGGTACACATCATGTGTGTTTGATGCAGTGGTTTCCATTTCCTTCTCTGTTCTCATGCCATTGATCATTGTTGATTCTTCCACCCTTTTGGGGCAGTTTCTGACATGTGCTACAATGTAACTACCTGTATATGCATTCTATCTTCTGATATTTTGAACTGAAATTGTTCTGCTTGAGAGTAATGGCTGAAATTAAATAAATAAATATAAATGAAAGTAACAATTTTGTGCAAAAACATTTAACTTAATGTATGTTGCATCTGTCATTGCACAATTTCTTACAATTATTGTTTTATTTGCTATTTTGTAGGCACTGAAGCTTAATGAGAATGCTTTATCAGGTACTGCTACTGGACAGGTGGTAAATCTTATGGCTAATGATGTCCAGAGGTTTGATATGATATTCATACTTGGACATTACTTGTGGCTTGGACCCATAGAAGCAGCTATCATAACATACTTCATATGGACAAAAATTGGAGTAGCAGCATTTGGTGGAACTATTTGTGTGTTGCTGTTTATTCCTCTACAAGGTTGGTAAGAAAATATAATCATGATGTAATGTATGCTTAAGTCAGGTTCTGTAAGACAGCAGAGAAAAGAAATATGCAACATATGGCAACAACTTTACTTTCCTATGAGCAATGGCAGGTGAATGCTAAGATTAGTAACTTGAGTAACCAATCAGTGTGCTCATTGCATTGCTGTTGATGGTCCATTTGGATGCCCAAAAAGTTATATCTGTGTTCTTTTATTAATTTATGCATTTTAATCTCTGCATCAGATATTTATGGTAAAAAAATGAGGAAAGAAAATCACTCACCTTTTAATGTTCCTCGGCAGCGATTTCTGGTCCTGAGTAGTGGCTAGTCACATTACTAGACCTACCTTTTGTTTTACAAGCCTTTGGTAGCCAGGCACTTTCACTGAATCACCACCTGAAATTAAACGTTGTGAGATCTGTACATAAAATGAAGAGCTAAAAGTTCAAAATGGTAGTTCACCAATCTTTAATTGCATCACTGAGATGCTGCCTGTGATGATCAGGTCTTATACAGTCTCCAATAATGTTTACACTCAGGTAGCTGGTATGGACATATAGGGGGGCTTAGTAGCGCTATATCTTTCAGAAATAGGATTGAATACTGTATTTATGAAGTGTTCTGAGATTTCTTCATTCTTAATTGAGTAACTTTGTCACAAAACAATTCTTAATAATCACCAGTGTTTTGCAGCTGAACTGAAACCACATATTTTAATGGACACTGCTCATACTGGTGAAGTATGCCCACTAAGCCTTAATTAAACACAATAGAGAAAAGCACAAATGGGTCCCGAGGCTGAACTCCCTACATAATTGATGCCAGTCTCATACTGAACTTAGGCTGAAGAAAAACTAAATGAAGACTAAGAGTTGACTGATTGAAATAGGGCGAGTATTGGCCTTATAAAGATTCACTCCATAATATTAATGAACTTTGGTAATTTAGAATAGTTTATAAATTCTGTAGGTTAGAAAGTCCATTTTTTCTTGACTATTGAGTATGCCATTGCGATTGTTTGTATTTTATTTATCATTAGTACCACTGTTAAAATACATAGTATTAATTTAGTCTTATGCAGTGGGAATCCTGGAATTATGACTATGAGATCTATTTTGTATGTTAAAATTGTTAAAATTAATTATTGAAAGTTTAGCAATTTTTAATTAGGGTCTGTTGCTCATCAATATGGGTGTCACAGGACAGAAAAATCAGTCAATCTTAAGTATATCAACATATCCTGGAAATTTTTGGTGGTTTGGTTATAACTGGCACTGAAAGTTTGGACCACATGAAATCTTTAATTATGGTCTTTCCTTCCAAATTTACATATTAGTGCAGCATAAGATTTTCATTATGATTAGATGTACAAAATTTTGGAATTGCAAAATCTTATGATTTGCATCTTTTCTGACAGAAATAATTACCTCATTGCAACTAGAACAACAGACTGAATGATCTGAATAGTAAAGTTTCTTGGTTTGGGGGGGGGGGGGGGGGAGGGGGGGGTGTTGGCTGCAGAATTTGTTTCTATGATTTTCTCAATATTCATAATGTGCGTAACGTAGGAATTTAAACATCAGAATTTTGAAAAGAAAATTAGCAAAAATTTTATATGGACCTTAATATTTAATATAGGTGTGTATGCAGAGTAGGATGATGGGAGCCAACCTCATTCATCACAAGCTCTACTAGTGTCTTGGCATCATTCTCTAATTTTGGGTTAATGACAAGTTTGAAAAGATGGATGCAACACTATGTTAGTTAGCTTGACGCTTTCCCACATCTATTGACACATGTATTATTACAATGATCAGCTCATCCTGGATAATCCATAGAGTTCATTCATCACAGGTTAGCATTCACATTCACCTTCAAAATAGTTGACAGTGGTAACATATTTCCAGTGCTCTTCGTTTTACAATCCTGATGGAAAACACATTAGATAGGCCCATTTAAATATTCACTGCACATAAAAATTGCCCACAGAGATGTTGATGAAATGAATGCATACCACATCCTGACTTTCATTGACTGAAGGACTGTCAATTACATGGAAATGACCAATTTTATTAGTAATTGTAACTCAGAGATCTTGACTTTGTGAATAACTACTACAGACTGCTTTGAAGTAGTTTACAAAGATATTAACTCATAACTCAAGTGACTTCGTGATGTTACTGAACTAAATTATTTCCTCAGACCTGAAGTTTGACACTTTGGTATTTGTATGATGATAACTGAGAACAGACTGGGCCATTGTGCAGCATTACTCCTTATAAGAAAGCATATTAATCATTATTAAAATTTGTTATTATGTTTTATGTTATAGACTCTAATAAGTTAGCTAGCACAATTAGTGGACATAGAAATTATAATGAACCAAGAAGTAATCTAGTTTCAATTCTAAATGAATAAAGGAGAACTTGATGAAATTTCCTAAACTGAATAATTAACAAACTAACAAATTTCCCTACTGCAAATGGGCATTTTTTAATCAGAAAAATTAGGGCTAAAAAGCTAGGTATGCCTAACTGAATTTTGAAAATAATCACCATTTAAAAATGGAACCTTCTGGAAGATGAAAACTTTAATTGCAAATTACATTTGTAACAAAACTTTTTTGGAAAAACTAAAATGTTTACTGAGCTATTTTGTTACATTGAGAGTTACTTATTAGCTGGTAGGCGATATCTAAAGGAATTTCTGAGTTATCTCAACTACAAATGAACATGTTTGTCATAGAGCACAGCAAATAATTTAGTAAACATCTAAATACTTGCATGGAGCATTTTATACACTCAACACACACAGAAGAAGCCATGAATACATCTCAAAGAAGTTTGTACACAGTCATTTCACTGGAGTTGGTCAATTAGTCAATATTGTGGTCACCACGAAAGCTGTAAAGGCTACAGTGTGGATTGATTGCACATTGTGCCTCATCTGACTTATATCTGACCTAAGGACTTTGGGGGAGGTAACCAACTCATGCCGGGGACAGGCCGCCTAGGTGGATGGATGGCAGAGGTAGAAACAGCTGGAGCAGTAGTGAGCACTTGGGGCTCGCAGATAGGCAGAGCCGTTGGAGTTTCAGAGAGCGAGACCATCTCACACCTCCTTTACTGTGCACCTGATAGCCAAGTGCGCCAGAAATCTCTGGAAATTTGCATTTTATTTGTCTGCCATGTGAATAGTGGTGTAGCAGGTGGCAGGTGTCTGTGTCTCCCAATGAGGGCGTTGCCACAGGGGCATGTGGTGCACGTGTCAGCACAGATGGGTTGCATGGTAGTTCATCTTGGGGAGGAGCAATGAAGGCAGGCTTAAATCTTTCTGTTGATACTGTCGCAGTGCCTTCTTCCTTGTGAATGATTCAAGTGTTAGGTCCCCTCAACAGCACTTCGTATGGACCAGAGTATGGAAAGTGAGAGGTGGCCAGATTGCATCATCAAACAACCATATATGCATTGATGTGTGTAGTTCTTTGAAGATGAACTGATTATGTTGACCATGACATTGTGGGGTGCATGAACATATACAACTGATGAGTTGCTCCAATTTTTTAAGGAAGTTCAGCTGGTCCACAAGAATCTGTATAGGTGAAGGTGCAATGAAGTCACCCAGCACACACAGTTGTTCACTGAAGACTACTTGTTCTGGAGAGCAGAACAAATCCTCTTTTAATGCTCAGAGGTCAAGCAGTGCCCAGGGCAGAGCATCAGTCCATGACTCTTTGTGGCACATGATGATAGATTTGAGTGACTGATGCGAGTGTTCAACCATGCCATCGCTAGCAGATTGATAGCTTGTGATCCGAAGGAGACGAGTATCACATGAGTTGAGTAGGTGGTTGAATAGCAATGCTTCAGAGTGACAGTTGCATTTAGTTGTGATGATTAGAGGAATGCCATGGCAAGAAAACCGTATGTTGATGAATGGTGTGGCAACAGATTGAGTGATGTCAGTGAGAGATGTGGCCTCGGGCCACCTGGTTTAGTGATCAATGATGGTTAGAAGATAACATTGGTCTATAATGCATGGTTAGGGTGAGACAGATCTAAGGGGATGTTGGCAAAGTGAGCCAATGGTAGAGGGAAGTCCTGAGTGGTGGCATGAACAAGCCGTGAGATTTTGTTTCATTGGCATGCAAGGCAAGAATGGGGCCATGTACGATTGTCCTTTTTGATGCCATGTACAATTGTCCTTTTTGATGCCATGTACGATTGTCCTTTTTGATGCCATGTACAATTGTCCTTTTTGATGCCATGTACGATTGTCCTTTTTGACCCCCGGCCAGATGACCTTGCTTGTCACCAGTTTGACTTTTGCCTTCATACCAGGATGTGACATGTGGATTGCATTGAAGACCTCTGGAAGGTGATTTTGCAGAATGAGCAGATGTAGCTGGTTGCCACCACTGTCACACCACATTTCACATGAGAATCAGTCCACTGGTACACACAACAGATGATGTGAGGCAGAGTTTGCATTGTGGATGTACTGATGAATGAAGGTGTCTGTACGCTGGCTATCTGTAGTCTTTGATCTGTTCTCCTTAGTAATATTTGCCACAGACTGCGAGAGGCTGTCAGTGACAGTATTATCTTTGCCTTTGATGTGGTGAGTGTCAGTTGTGAATTGAGCCACAAAGTCTGCATGCCTTGTTTGACATGGTGAGGCATGTCCTGTTGGAATGGACATGAAAGACCAATAATCAGTAAACACTGCAAATTGTTGACCTTCTGGTAAAGGCCAGAAATGTTTGATGGTAAGATATATGGCCAGCATTTCCTCTCTATAGCATTCCATTTTGTTTCTGCTCCTTTCAGACACTTGGAGAAGAATGCTAAGGATTGTCATGAACCATGTCCTTGTTGTTGTAAGGCTGCACTCATTGCTGCTTGACTGGCGCTCAACTACGAACGGACAATTCTGTCGTAGAGCACACCAAATAATTTATAAACTTGTGGGTAACACAGATACATAGGCACTAATACATGTTGAAGAAGCCATGAATACATCTCAAAGAAGTCCATACACAGTCATTTCACTAGAGATGATTGAGTAGTCAATATTGTGGCCATGACAAGCTCACTTCAGATGCTATCTTCACTTATTTGTGGGAAATATTAAACTATAGACATCTTTCCATCACAATTGTTTGCAGTTCATGTAATTAGCTTTTTGTCACCATATTTGGGGAATTGTGGTGTGAACAATTGGGCTTTATAACTCCCTGTGTCTAGCCAAGATGGCACTGGGTAAAAGTGTACAAATTGCCGATCCTGCAGTTCCAACGAATTTCGACCGTAATAAGAGCAAAATATGTTCAAAAAGAGTTATACAATGTATTCTTTGTATTAACTGTAATTATTGGTACCACAAAAAATGCGTCAAAGTTAACCTGAAATACTTTAACAGTGAAGATCAGTGGACATACCGCCAATGCATCATACTAGCTACGGAATCCAAAGTAAACAATACTCTAAAAACACAGGATCACATAATTACGTCATTGAAACAAGAAATAATTGTCCTCATTCTCAAGCATGAAAACCTACTGGTGAAGTATCATGAACTATTCGTGAAGTGTAATGAACTTGAACTGGCAGTATCCAATAAACCCATGAACAATGAACTCGTTATCTGCACCCCGAACGTAAATATTGGTAACAAAAACTGGCGTTTAACAGGACAGTGTACAGCGTACTACAAGAAATAGTAAAGCTGCAAATCATGCTCAGAATGCAATGCTGAGCCCTAACAGAAATTGTGTGTTGTCTAGCGCCACGTGTGATCATGGCCCTGTATGATATGCATGTAAACGAACTGCCACGGAAAACAAAGCTAATGTGGCGGTAGGCCTGTGTGAAATGGATCCAAAAAGTGATTATAGAATTGTAACATTTGATAACCACCTGATGCAAGTTGCTAGCAAGGTCAGTTTACAGTCTAACGTTGCACAAGATCTTATGCAAAAATTAACCCAAAGAGAACAATCCGCCACACAGTGTACGAGTAATCCACCAGTGAACGTAATTGCTCAAGCACCAAAATATGTGCAGGACAAATATGAAAGAAATTCCAGATCATTGCATAGCAAGAAAATCTCGGACGAAATGAAAGTGCTAATATTAAAGTGACAGTCATGGAAGAGACAGTGCTCAAATACTGCAAGACAAACTAGGGCCCTCATGCGAGGTAAAAAGCATAGTAAAACCTGGCACTCCACTAAAGGAAGTGGTAAAAAATGCAGAAAATTTGACAAGAAGCTTTAGTACACCTGATACTTTGATTGTAATGGGGGGTTCTAACAACAATGACAACTATGGAAGACAATAAGAAACCAAAAGTTAGAAACCATAAACAGATGCTTAAAAGCAATTTGATCAAGACAAACAAGATGGGAAATAAAAAGAACAATAGTGGCCATACAGTGCAAACCACACTAGACAAATGAGTCATGAAGTCACAGAGATGAAACACAAACCACTGACTCCTCAAAAAGGTCAGGAACCTGAAAGGATCAATAATGTGATGATGAATCTTATCAAGACAGCCCTCCAAAATGACAATGTGATGTGTCAGCAGTGTGATGTGCATGTGGATAGTTTTCAGGACCACCTGGAAGATGAGTTGGCTGCAAAGGACAATCAACAAAACCAGTACAACTACTCAGAAGTCAATATATCTGGAACACAGCACAATTTAAACTAAAAGTCAGTGACACAGTAAATATGACTTCGAGCCACCTGAGTAAACACCACTCAGACCTGAAAATCTATTAACACAATGTCCAATCCTTAAGCAACAAAACTGATGACTTAAGCATTTTGCTGACCAGTGAACTCAGTGAAATCTCAGTAGTATGCCTAGCAGAGCACTGGCTCTGCACTGATGTAGTTAATCTCACTATCAAATTTCAAGTTGTGTGAACACTACTCCAGATCAAATGATGGGCATCATGGTGGGGTTGCCATATTCATAAAACAACACATTGAATATAGCCCACTTCCTACCCTAAAGGGAATAGGAACAGACAAGATCTTTGAATATGCAGCCATAAAGCTTACAGATCTAAATTTAATTGTAACTACAATTTACCGTCCCCCCTCCTGTAGTATTAATGATTTTCTGTTACAAATGGACTTGTTTCTATCCAAAATAAGTCAGTAGAAACAGAATGTAATTATATGTGGTGACTTTAAAATAGACTTTCTCACCCACAACAGAAACAGGGAGACATTGATTAACATTGCAAAAACTTATAAGCTGCATGGCCTTGTAAATGAGCCCGCTAGAATAACACCCACTTCCAAGACAGCTCTAGATCAAATTTTTGCAAATAGAAATAAACTTAACCCAACACTAGAAGTATACAATGCAGGATTCAGCTACCACCAAGCTGTCATTCTAAAGGTCGATGTTAGCAAAGATACCTCAAACCCAGTCCCACCTAAAACTTTATGAAGGTTTTTCGCTCAAGATAACTTGACCAAGCTAAATGCCCTCCTTAGTAAAGAAAAGTGGACAGAGATGTACGCAGCCAGTGATGTCAACATGAAATTCAACATATTTCTTGACACAATGATCCACCACTTTGAAGAGGCTTTCCCACAAAAACCAGTAAGAATAAATAATAATAAGAGAAACAAGACTTGGATTACACCAGCTATAAAAATCTCTTGCAAACATGAAAGAATACTCCACATGTTATGTAAACAAAGTAGTGACTCCCCCTAAATGGCAGAATACTATAAAAACTACACATGTATCCTAAGAAGAGTGATAAGACAGGTAAAAAGGGTGCAAAATGATGAGTATATTGACAAATCCAGCAGTAAAGTAAAAGAAATGTGGAATATTATAAAAAGGTAAAGAGGAGAAATCAAAGCTACATACACGAACATAGAAATCAAACTCAACAATGAATCTATATCTAATACCAAAGTTGTGGTGAACTATTTAAACAAATTCTTTACGAGCATAGCTGAAAAATTGATCAAAAACAATCCTAACACAAATTACCAACCAGCAAACCAAAAAAATCACACATGTGCAGAGTCAATTTTCATTGCCAAAGTCACTGAGCCGGCTGAAGTGGCTGAGTGGTTATAGGCGCTTCAGTCTGGAACCGCGGGCATGGATGTGTGTGTCGTCCTTGGGTTAGTTAGGTTTAAGTGGTTCTAAGTTCTAGGGGACTTATGACCTCAGCTGTTAAGTCCCATAGTGCTCAAGAGCCAGCCAAAGTCACTGAAAATGATGATGTAAAAGCCCTCAGAGAGTTAAAAAAAATCATATTCAGCTGGAATTGATGGTATCCCAGCAGCTGTCATCAAAAATTGTGTACGCACAATTGCTGAACCATTAACTCATCTCTGTGACTGTTTTTTCCAGGCAGGTACTTTCCCTGAAGCTCTGAAACTTTCCAAAGTAATTCCTGTTTTCTAAAAAAGGTGATAATAAAGATATGAATAGCTACAGGCCTATTTCAATCTCATCCTGCTTTTCTTAAGTTTTTTAAAAAAGTAATGTACAAAAAACTTATGAACTTCGTTGAAAAAAAAAAAAAAAAAAAAAAAAAAAGAAAGTATTAAGTTTAGCTCAACATGGGTTTAGAAGCAACAGATGTACTGAAAGTGCAATATATGATTGCATAAATATGTTGTTAGATCTGTTAAATAAAAAACAGCCCATAACATGTATATTTCTGGATCTGTCAAAGGCTTTTGAAACTGTTGACCACAAAATATTGCTGGAAAAAATAGAACACTATGGTATCAGAGGAATCGCGAGCAATTGAATTGCTTCATTCCTAAACAGTTGGATGCAGAGAGTCAGCATGAAATACACTAATAGACAAACCAACTCAATAACTGAAATCCTTTTGAGTAATAAAAGTGTAAAGCAAGGTGTACCACAGGGCTCAGTATTGGGACCTTTACTTTTCCTCCTGTATATTAATGACTTGAGCCTGAATGTAGATGCACACAAAACAATAATATTTGCTGTTGACACAACTGTACTCCTCAAAGGGGAGAATACAGAGGCTGTGCAAAAAGCTGTGAACTTGGCCACTGAACAACTCAGCAACAGGGCTAAAATCAACAGATTAACTATCAACACCAAAAAGACAGCTTCCAAGAACTTACACACAATGAAAAATGCAGTTTCCTCTCACTTGTCACTGTAAATAATCAGCCAATAGATACCGACACTGTTTTCAGATTCCTGGGTCTGTGGGTTCAAGATAACCTGAAATGGAATACACATGCAGGAAAGGTAAATCGCAGAATTAGGACTGGCTGTTGTGTATTGAGTGTACTAAAATCATGTGCTAGCCTGAAAACATTAACCAGCATGTACTATGCTTACATACAACCCCACCTAAAATATGATGTGATATTCTGTGGAAATTCTCCAACTGCCCTTAGCACATTCAAAATCCAGAAGAGATCAATGATGATTATTACTGGGAGCAAACCCAGACTCCTGCAAACCCATCTTCAGAAAGTTGGAAATCCTTACACTGCCTTGCCTATACATTCTCGAGACTCTAAAATTTTTCAGAAACCACATAATGCCAACTGACTCCAGAGTCATAAAAAATAATCAAATACATAAACACAACACCAAGAAAAACTCAAATCTGCATGTTTTATGTACAAACACTCGACTGTGTAAAAAGGGAGCTTTCCACATAGGCCTCCCACTGTTCAACAATCTTCCCACTAGTATTAAGTACATCGAAGACAACGTAAAATTTAGCAAAGTCATGAAGTCATATTTGTTGTGTCACTGTTTTTACTCTATAAATGAATACCTAGAACAGTAATCTTGCCATTTATGTTAAATTGAAAACATTGAGCAATGGAGTGAAGTAAACTTAACCAATCTTTGCAATATAATACATTAGGATACTATATGTTAATATATGTTAAAAACTTTAACTGATATTTTCAGACATCTGTAACACAATGTGTACCATCAGATCACATGGAATAAATAAATAAATAAATAAATAAGAAAACAGTTTAGTTATGTAATAGTCATGCATATATTATTCATATAACAGGATCAAAAAAAGAAACAAGTTATATTACTGTTATGAATAGTATGAGAGCAAATGGATGGTCAACTTGCTCTGTTAAATCTCCCCTATTGGGTTATGTACTTAAATATGGAAGAATATTTACAGTACTTGGATGATCCAATGCCAAAGGAACTTTAGTTATAATCCTACATATTACCATCAACATTTAAGTTACATATTTTTAAATGAGTAACAACTATGTCATATAACATACAGAAAACTTCATATAATATACATAAATTTAAATGATGAAAGTCAAAAGTAAAGCTGCTTGCTAAAAGTATAGTACAGTATTTCAAAAATACAAATTTGATAATATAGATTACAAATTTCTTGTGTAGTTTTACAATTTTTAACTTTTTACTAATTGTTAGAATCTGAAACAACTTTATTCAGTCCAAATTTTTGTTTTTATAAAGAATAAATGAACTTGCACTTTTGCATATGTTGCACTTACTGAACTGAAGAATTCTGTAAAAAGGTACTTCTTTTCCTTTCCTGACACCCAACCTCTATTCGTCTTCAGTGAGCATCCTCTCTACTACTTTACTGCTGTGTCCTTGCTTACTGAATGTCCATATTAGTGGGCATATGAAAAAAAAAAAAAAAAATAAAAGAAAAGAAAAGAAAACATACATCAGCAGTCAGTATCTCAAATTTATGATGTACCTGAGGAAACATTAAAGTACCTGCCTCAGACACACAAAATTATATTTTTCAAATCATAAGCACACTTCTAAAATTTAGTGGGTGTAGGCTGTACTGGAAACCCAAGTGGTCTCTTAGTCAAAGGAAATTACATGATTTTCAACTTAAATTATTTCAATACAAATGAATTTCTGTTGTTAATTTCTGTACGCTTTTTACATGTTTTTTTTCTTTTTAGCTGCAGTGATACAAACATTTTTTCCATATTCCCTTACTGTCTGAAATCGTTAGTACAAGACACATTATGTAGGAGGCAAGTGGTATACATATCTTATAAACAATTAAAGTGCTGGCAGGTCGATAGACACACAAACAAACACAATCATACACACAAAATTCTAGCTTTTGCAACCAACGGTTGCTTCATCAGGAAAGAGGGAAGGAGAGGGAAAGACGAAAGGATGTGGGTTTTAAGGGAGAGGGTAAGGAGTCATTCCATTCCCTAAGGTAAGTCTTTCCGCTCCCTGTAACCTGTTTGTCAGATGAATCAGGAAGGTCCTCCAATCAGCCCCTCAGAAAGTCTTTTCTGCCTTCCACACTTTGGAATGACCTCCCTCTTGACCACAGATGACTGGTTGTCCTCAGTGCAGGCAATACACAGAGTGGCCACAGTATTGGACTGATCAGAGGGATGTGCTGGACGTCCCTTGGCTCTAAACATCCAGCCTCTAACAGTGATAGCCATTGGCAACAGGTTCAAGCTATGTGACCAAAGCCAACATTACCTGAAGCTGTGAGCAAAGGGTCACTAACTCAATGCGCATCTAAACACAGTAATCACAGTTCCTATGTGGGCTAAAGATGGCAAAAATATACTATAGAGACTTAATAAGTGTGAAACTGTGCCTGATAAATAAACATGAAATTAACAAGTTTAAACTAAAGAGCACAGATGAAATTTAAAATAAGTTGCTTCTTATGAGTAACTGTGTCAAACTCACAGATGAAAACAATGTCTTCTGATGTGCTGCTGCAGTAATCAAAGCTAGCAATTAACTGAGGGCTGTAACTACTGCACTATTTGTTCAAACACAAAACAAATACGTGATGTTGATGTGATGCAGATTGGTACTATGCACTACACAGTAAACAAAATGTGGGACTGTGCCTGATAAAAAAATAAAATAAAATGAAAATTAAAAAAATGCATGAAATTAATAAGTTAAAGTGAAGAGCACAGAGGAACTTTAAAATAAGTTGTGTCTTATGTGAAGCTGCATCAAATTGACAGACAAAAATGGTGAAATACTCCAAACAATCTGTTCAGCAGGTTTTATATGGAATTTCAGTGAAATATTTGGTACTGAATTTTTTCTGGCTTTCAATTAACTGTAACTCATTTTTGTTTCTAAAATTTGTGAGTTTATGCCTGTGAGTGTAAACTTTAATCCCAATTACATAATTAAAAAAAAGTCAGAAAGCAAATTTAAAGCAGTGAATGTTGTACTGAGTCTGAGTGTTAGTGGGTATAATTCAAGTTGGCAAATCTTGTTCTAAATTATCAGCATGTATTCTGCCAACTTCTACAGTAGAATTACAAGCATATGGAGGTTAATTAATACTGGGGAATGAAAGACATCTGTTTTGTTTCTCTGTAATGGCGGACCTATCAACAGAGAGTTTTCATTATTTTGTAGTATTTTTTTAGAGTGATAGGATCGTGGCATACCATATTTTAATTGTATAGGCTACCAATTGTACAGAGTGAAGCAAAGCCTCCCATATCCAACCATCATCTCGTGTCATTGTTGTAAGAATCAAAGAATAGGAAGTGTCTCCTAATGGTAGATATGAATTTGTGGGGCATAGAACCATTGACTCTACCCCCAATAATATCACTGCCCTACTGCTGCAAGAACAACTGTATCTTTGCCAGATCAGTTCTCTGTAGTATTTGTTCTATGCTACTCCCATTGTGTATATGCTCTGAGAACAAAAGTATTTACAGTAAGTGATGGGAGTGCAAGTGATTATTCATCATTGTCATTACCAGGGCTGCTTCCCACTACCTACAGTGGTGACTCCATTATTTTCTTTTCAGCCACACCGTGAAATACCAAGTTATACTTGCACCAGCACACCACCTAATCATCATAGGATACAAACTTCACGCCATGAAGAATACACACCACCATGGTGCTTCACCACCTGGCATCACTACAGACGATTTATTTGTGCACCTATTTGGTGTTCTTGCCAGTTCCCAGATGATATAACCAGTACAACTGTGGTCCTTGAATGGTCGACAATATTCCCATTGTTTCAACAACTGCCAAACCAGGGCATCGTTATCTCTCGCCAAATGGACGAACACACTAAATCACAAATCAAAGACAATGTTATTAGTGAAGGTGGTGAGACAAATCTGCCACTCCCTTAAATGACTGTGCTACATCAACAGTGACCATAAACGGTGAACAATGGCTGCCTGCCACTGTCCCCACCTCCCACCTAACTAATGCTAGTGATATACCAATCAGTGACAGTGTTAATGACCTACACCACATACATTTTAATTTTAGTAACTCAGTGCATATTGACATTCTGTATGCAACATACCAAATTACGGACATCCTCCAGAGTACCACAACTGACAAACTATCACCACCGTATATGACCACCTTCCACTGCAGAGAGCTGACATTTATGGGTTATTGCAGACAAATCCATACTACATGTGATCTTCCTATTCCAGACCATGTGTTTCCAGGGCCTACGTCTGAGCTTTACATTCTGCACCATACCATACATCACCTGGGTGACGACACACTTCTTATGGCCATGCCACGACCCACGTCACATCATCACGATGATGTTACACCGCAACAGCCACACAATGTTGCAGGCCATGCCTGTCATGTGATGTCACTCAACTAGCAGGCACACGTTGTCTAGCTGCAACTATACTGACCACAACTATGACCCACATGCCATGGGAACACGAGGAGTGCCTACAACAGCCACTGCATTGGGTCACCTATGTTGATGTGCCATCCGTCACAATTGCCACCAACCAATACTCGTACACCACGCTGCATTCCTCTTTACCCCACAACAACACCGTCCTCCTTGATGCCAACACACCAGCTGTAACACCTGTCCCACGTCCCATGATAATTGGTCATATAACCAACACTACCGATGCACCTATCACGGTTACTGCACTGCGACACCAGCTGCTGCTTCTATCAGCACCACCAGACAGTGTTCACAAACCTGCACCATTTACTTCACATGATTAGAACAACCTCATACTGGTACCAGCCCCTCGCTACAGGCAGATTACCATTGGCCACACACCAAGTTACATCTGCCGCCACTACAACTTGATTCTCCACAAGTATGGTTTATATTCTGTGAGTGCACGATGCAGTTGGCTGGGATCAGAGTGACTGTGACAAATTTTTGGTGTTTTTGAACCACTTTCACACCAACACCAATCTTATCAGCAACCTCCTATTGCACACACCAACCACTGACAGATATGAGACAGCAAAGACACTCATACCACAGTGCCTGTCACGTTCACCTCAACAACAACTCTACCTAGCCATTGCTGAGAAGCCGCTGGGCCACAGTACCCCATCAGCACTCTGACACAGGTTACACCTCTGAATCAACACAAACCTCTTACCACATCATGCTCTCTGGTCACTATGGCTTCTCAAGCTGCCTGAAAACATACAGATGGCACAAGTACAAACTACTGTAAACTCAGACTCTGGCACCGTTCTCAACACCGGCTGAATCTACCACCAGACTGGGCCAGCCTGCACACCAGCTGCAGCCATGGAGACCACTGTGCAACACTCACTCTGAAGCAACCAGCCAACTGACAGTCACTGAGCTGCTCTGATCTCAGCCGAGCCCTTCCACGCCATCCCCACAGCAGCCTCACAAGACTCCACTGCATCAAGGCACAAAAAATCAGATACCTTGACGGATGCAAGCGCTGTGTTTATGACAGAATGTAAACAACCAACTGCAGCATTCACACCTCTCCGCCTCTGCTGGTTCCACACAAGCTTTGTTACTGATGTGTGTTGCTGTCATCCAGCATTCAGCTACCCAAACTAGTTCAGTGGCCTGACACAGGTGCATCAAGTCACTCCCCTGCTTCTCTATGAAACATGACAACACTCATCATATCCCACATCTAAATTCTGTCAGCACATGGCTCTTCGTCTATGACAACCATCTTAGAGTGTACTTACTAGTCGACAAGGGCGCCAATGTTAGCAAACTGCCACCACCGCTGGCACCTGGAAAATGTACACCATTTGCTATACAACTACATGCCATGAATGATTCAGTGATTCATGTGACAGGCATGGCCTCTATCACAGTTCAACTGGACAACCACATCCCTTGCCCATGGATGTTTTTGATGGCCAACACCATAGAGCCAGTGTTGGCCACAGATTTTTTGAAGCATTATATAATCTTCTGCCACACCTGGGTTGGGCCTTACTACTACATCGTGATGGCCATATGCCAATCATTGGAGTAAACAGTGACCAACTACTGATGGACAAGACTCCGCTGCCTGCTCCTACTACTTCTGAAACAGTACTTGGCCTCACAGTAAAGTGCCAGGCATTGTTCTAGGAGCTTAAAACCTTGACTACTGCATACACTGACTTCTGCCACACCAATGACAGATCTCGAGCAGCTAACAATCACCTCCACAACTGCTGCTCCAAGGTCATGACGCAACTGCACATCACACAGCAACAGCTGTCATCGCACCACCAACAATGAGAGCCACCCGCCTGAGATGCTGCCACACCTTCAAAACCACAGGTCAGTCCAGTGCCCATTACTTCTGGTGATGACACTCCCATGAGCAGGCTGCATGAAAACAGTGATATCGCTCTCGTGAGCGGTCGAGTGTAAACAATGATATTGCCTCCATGAGGAGATCATGTGCCTCATGTGCTACTCCACATAAGAAAAGATTAACATTGTACAGTATGGTACTGTACACAGAATTAATACTACACCTGGTCCACTGGTCCAATGCCGGCCCCACTGCCTCGGCCCTCACAAACTAGAGGCGGCCAAGGCCATGATCGAGGAACTGTTATGTGAGGGCACCATTAGGCCATCAGACAGTGTGTAGGCCTCACTGATTACTATGAGAATGAAAACAGATAAAACGTAGTGCCTGTGCATGGACTATAGACATTTGAATGCGCATATCATCCATCATTGATAGTTACCCTGTGTCCAATATTCAGGACTTCTGCAAGGAATTGGCTGGTGCAACCATCTTTAGCGTGATCAACTGCAAAAGAGCTTATTTGCAGATCCCAGTGGCCACAGAGGGTATCCCTAATATGGCAATAAATACTCCGTTTGGCCTATTTGAATTTCTCTTTATGCCATTTGAACTAAAGAAAGCAGCCCAGACCTGGCACGGTTCATTGACGGCTTGTTTGTTACCATGCCCTTTTGTACTTTTATTTGGACAAAGTAACTATCTTCTCACAAACAGCTCAAGATCATGAGAAACACCTCCAAGTGATATTTGACAAACTAGCAGAGCATGGTGTTGTGATTAACGTAGACAAATGCCAACTCTGGCAAAAATGCGTTACATTTGTACACCACCTCATTGACACTTTGGGCATCCACCCCATCCCAGGAAAGATAGACCAAATATATAACCTACCACCCCTGACGGACTATCAAGAGTTGTGCCATTTTTATGTGTACACCTGACACTGAAACTCATAACGGAACATTTCGTTTGGACTAACATTAAATGGGACTGCGCTGCATGAACTTGAGCCTGCAATGCCAATGGGCCATGACAGTTTGTCACGTCCAACCGCCCTTCAGGAAATTCCCTATCCTGAAAAGCCATTTCCAGCATGTCCACATAGACCTGGTGGGGCCACTCCCCGATTCAAATGGATACAAGTATATTTTGTCAGCCATAGGCAGGACAACTTGATGGATAGAGGCCACACTTCTGACTGATATCTTGTCCAACACTGTCACCTGAGCTTTCATCACACTATGGGTTGCACACTTCAGTTGCCCAGAGTCCCTCACAACTGACCAGGGCTGGCAGTTCGAGTGAGCCCTGTTCTTCGAACTCTGCCGCCTCTGTGGGTGCCACCGGTTCCACACAATGGCCCACCATCCTCAATCCAACAGACTTGTGGAATGGTGGCACCACACCATTAAGACAGCACTCGTATGCCACAACAAGGAGAGGATGGAGGCCCTCCCCTGGGTGCTGCTGGGCATACAAGCTGCTTTCAAAGAAGATCTGGACACATTGCTGGCTGAGGTGCTCTATGCGGAACTGATCACCCTCCCAGCTGAGTTCATATCACAAATCCCCAACACCGGGGATGTCAACCTGCCGGACCTAGTACAGCATGTCAGGGACCACATTTGTCATGTCCACATCCTGCCGCCATCCCACCATCTTTGTGCACAAGGACATCCAATCATGTACACACGTCATGCTCAGGACCTATGCCATCAAACCCACCCCCCTACCCTGCATACATTGGCCGGAGGGCCAAACTCTTTCTATACCTTGCAAGCTGAAAAATTGACAACAGTGTCACTGAACCACCTAAAACTGGTATGGACTTTAGTGGACACACCCAGTGTTTACCATCCACCAGCCCCAGCTCCAGGAACCTCAAACCAATTTACAATCGGCCTAGACCTATGAGCCTACCTCCCAGAAGACATTTCTATAACACCACAGGACTCACTACTTGTGGTTATGGCCAAATTCGACACTGGACAGTTGGGCTACAGCATGGTCTTCAGATCATTTGAGCACTCCATGCCCCCTCCACCTATGATCGACACAGCAGGTCTGAAATCCACTCTTTATTTGGATGGCTACCTGCTTGTACCAGTCCTGGAACACTTCATAACAATGGCTGACACCCCGGACACTGCTGCTGGACAATGCACCACCAGCCACCAACACCTCAACAGACAGCACCTGATGGGTTACGATATGTTGACTCTTGCCATCACCAGCGGGACAATGCATCACAACGTACACCAGTCACTGTGCTCCGCACTTGTGTGTGTGTGTGTGTGTGTGTGTGTGTGTGTGTGTGTGTGTGTGTGTGTGTGTAGGGGGGGGGGGGGGGTTTCTGTGGGGACGTGGAACCACTGGCTCTATTTCCCAACAATATCAACTGTATGTTTGCCAGATCAGTTCTCTGTAGTACGCGCTGTATGCTA
The DNA here is from genome assembly GCF_021461385.2 of Schistocerca piceifrons. Taxonomy (NCBI): domain Eukaryota; kingdom Metazoa; phylum Arthropoda; class Insecta; order Orthoptera; family Acrididae; genus Schistocerca; species Schistocerca piceifrons. The sequence continues at coordinate 344,453,430 of NC_060139.1, forward strand.
CATGCATTGTGTACACGCTGCAAGAATAAAAGTATTCATAGTAAGTGATGGGAGTATGAGTCATTATTTATCATCACAATTACCATGACCACTCCCCACTATCTACAAATTAAAGCAAAATTGTATATAGCAAACATACATGTCATCTGCCCATTCTACTCCATGTATAAAAGAGACATAACATATGGAAGAGAAATTATTACTTCCATCCCAATGGTAATTTATTTTAGTTCTGGCGAGTTTAACAGCCTATTCCTTTCACATGTGCCAATTGCAAGCAGGGTATTGGAGCTCAAGTTAGCAATGCAAATACAGGGATTAATTTTAATCGATAAAACAGCACTTACTAAATAAATGTAAATGTCATGTGACTAGGGCCTCCCGTCTGGTAGACCATTCGCTGGGTGCAAGGCTTTCGATTTGATGTCACTTCAGTGACTTGCTTGTCAATGGGGATGAAATGATGATGATTAGGACAACACAACACCCAGTCCCAGACCAGAGAAAATCTCCGACCCAGCCGGAAATGAACTTGAGCCCTTAGGATTGACATTCTGTTGTGCTGACCACTCAGCTACCGGGGGCGGAGACAACACTTACTTACTTGTGAATTATGTATTATTTTCATAAGGTTCATTTCCATCAGAATTTAGCTTTCCATATGATGAACACGTAACAAGTATTTTACTGGTATATTTTAATCAGATTTATGAAAAATATATGAGCAATACTGTCAGTAGTATTACTCTTCCATGATGACTAGCTCTTTGCTGCACAGAATGCTATTAACAGAGCAAATAGAACCAAAGGGATTGCATTTGCTGAGTATGTTGGAGGTGCCATGAAGTGACTTTCTGCCACCTTCATTCTGTACCGACAACATAATTGCATCTTATAGATCAGCTTGGTTTCAAGAAAGTAGGTTACAGAGACATTCCTGTTGTAATGTGGTGTTTATTTATAGTAATAATTATGAAATGAATTACAGGGAGGCTGATGTACAAGGGTAATCCCAAAAGTAAGGTCTCCTATTTTTTTATAAGTACAGAACTCTGTTTGTGTGGCAGTTGGTCACACTGTTATGAAGAGTGCTTCACGTGCTGTGTGTAAACTTGTGCACGCCGTGCTGAGGCACTCAGTCTTGGCTTGGCAGCTGTTGAGAATGGAGCTCCCATTGGATGTTACTGCCAAGCATGAAAAGTACGCAGTTATTCAGTTTTTGAACGCAAAGGGCACTGCGTTGATTGAAATCCATCGCCAATTGACTGAAGTGTATGGTGAGTCGTACGTGGATGTCAAAAATGTTCGTAAGTGGTGCAGAGAGTTTACAGCTGGTCGGACAGAAATTCACGATGAACAAAGGAGCAAGAGACCATCAATTTCTGAAAAGACATTGTTGAAGGTTGAGCAAAGCATGCATGAAGATCGGCGGATCACCCTGGATGATCTCTGCATGTTGGTTCCTGAGGTTCCCCGAAGCACCACTCACAGAATTTTAATGGAAACATTGAACTACCGGAAGCTGTGCACAAGATGGGTGCCACGCATGCTGATTGAGGACCACATGCAGCAATGATTTGATGCTTCCCGCGCATTTCTTCACCACCTTACAGCCAAACAGGGCAACTTTCTGGACTCAACTGTCATGGGTGACAAAACCGGGGCATACCAAATTACACCTGTGACCAACCAACAATCACACCAGTAGCAGCATCCTTCTTCAGCATGGCGGTGAGCTGGTATGACATGGGCATACAAAAACTGCAACAGTGTCTACAAAAATGCAGCGACAGAAATGGTGATTAGGTCAAAAAATAGCTAAATGTTCAAGCTCTAAAGTGATGGAACCATTGTAGAAATAAACAGGTCTATGTACTTATAAAAAATAGGAGACCTTACTTTTGGGATTACCCTTGTAACTAAATTACTCAATGTAACAATATGAGAAGGAAAGTTGCTACTCACCATATAGCGGCAATGCCGAGTTGACTCAGCATCTCCACTATATGGCGAGTAGCAACTTTCCTTCTCACAATATTATTACATTCCATCTTGGATTTTTCATTGTTTGATTTAAATTAGTCGTTGAGTAGAAGAAGGATGACATTTTGAACATTTGATTAATGTGCAGACAGCATGTAACCACACTGTTAGATCGCATGTTGGCAATTGTTCCAACAGTAATGGCTCCTAACTTCCACTGACCTTATTAATAAGAGAAAGGGACAAAGTTAATGGTGATAGCATAGTATAAATATCTTCAACAAGAATATATTTACATAAAGAATGTAAACTTGAGGAAATTCCTAATGCTACTGATGATCTCTTGTACATGATGCTTTGTTGTGCCAACAGCAGTCAGTTATGAAATTTACATTCATTAAATTAGTATTAATAGCTTTTTGTGGAGTACTTAGTTACTTCCCATGGGAAACCAGTGTTCTGTAGAACACAGTTTGGGAAACGCTGCTCTATTAGATTCTTCCTTGTTTTTTACTAACACTAAAACATCAATTTTTAAACTATTTGGTTTCAAATTACCATCATGCCTTCTTTTTCTCTCCATGGCTTTCTTTTACATTGTCTCCTTTGCCATCCAGGTTTTTTCTCTTCAGTTATCTCACTTAAAATAGAAAAATTTATTTCTTCCTCAGTAATGTTAGTAGGCTTTTCTGCAAATATTAATTCACAAGGAACAAAACTAGTAGCTTCATTCCATAGGTTGTTTGTTGTGTTTTAAAAATTCCATATGTGGCTTGCCCAAGCAGTGTGATTTATGGTACAATAAGTAAAACACTGTCAGTTATTGTCCTTCACGACCCTTTCAGTCATATTACCAAATGAAAGCAGTTTGGAATCCTTATACATTTAATTTTGTACATCCTTAAACTTTGCATGAACTTCTCTGAAATGAATAGTTGCCAACTGTCAGATAATAAAGCCTTAGGTACAGACCCCCTCCCTTTGTATGAAAATAATCTGTTTCTAAGTTTTCCACAGTTGTTTTGATGTTGACTTTTTATTGGGTATAATTTTTCATCTTTTGAGAATGTATCCAGTACTATACCTACCTGAGAAGTAGATAATGGTTGTAATAAATCCACAGCAATTAATTCTTTTGGAGCATTTGGAAGGGCAGAATCCATTAAACCTTTTGATGGAACAGTTGTTTTTTTTATTCTCTGACATATATATCATCCAGCCAGTCTTTTCTTGATGCTTCTCCACAAATTATTAAATATTACTGATTCTTGTAAATTTAGTACTATTTTATGAGTCCCATAATGCATAACTTTCATGTAAATAATTAGTAAGTTTGTCAAGACGTTGCTCAGGAAAATGCAGCTTCCATTCCTGACTATCTAAAAAGTTTCTTTTGTTTGAAAAACCTTTGGAATTGCTGCTTTATTCTGCAAAAATTATTGTATTTGTACCACTCTTTAATTTTTTTCAATTTGACATCATCATTCTGTTCCACAGGCATCTCTTTACAAATTTTCCTGGTTTATTTTTCATCCTTCACCCCTTTATGTAAAAGAATTATACATATCCCCCTCTTGCATCCTGAGCATCTCCTCTTCTCTCCCCATAGGCTTGCTTGATAGGGTGTCTGCTATTATATTGTCTTTATCCTTTATGTATCTAATCTCAGTGTCAAATTGTTTTAAAAACAATACCCATCTAGTCAATTTTGGATGTTTCAAGTCTACACTGTTACAAGGAACTTAAAACTTTGTGAGGATTGTATATCCCAGAAATGAAGATGGTGGTGAGTGTAAAAGTAAATCGTGCTTCTCTACGGAAAAAAGTAAATTTCAATGGTAAAAAGAAAATGTGTGTAAATTTTAAGGATGAAATTTCAAGGCTTAATGAATGTATTTCCAGTTTAGATTTATAATCGGTGCTTTAAATACAGACATGAAACTTCAATCCTGAATATGTGAGTCGCTGATGAACAAAGAAGATTCGTCATCAGGAACCAAGTGGAAAATGGAAGAAAACTGTTCCCAGGAAGTGTAATCTCAAAATAACACTGAAGCTTCCATGTGTAAAAACAGTGAAACCTTAGTGCTTAAAAACAGTCAATCACAAGTGCATAAAAATCTTATTGTGCACACTGCTGAAGATTCATTGAACATGCCAGTCCGAGCCGAAAAGTTTGGAAATGAATCGCATAAAGTAAACAGACCGTTGCTAATTGATCCCCTGAGTGCAAAAATTGGAAAATGTGAGAAGATCTGTGTATTAGGGGATAGTCAGGTTCGGGGAATTTCTGCAGCATTAACAGAAAAATACAACTTCAGGGCATCTGGATTCATGAAGCTTGCGGCCCCATTACAAGAATTAACAAATGTAACAAAATCTAATGAAGTATCTAGCTTGACTAAGGATGATTTTGTTGTTTTGCTCGGAGGAGCTAATGAAGTTTATAGAAATGGATCGTACAAGGCTATCACAGAAGTGACAAATTGTCTAAATAATTTAACTCATACAAATGTTCTCTTTGTGAATGTCCCACAGCATCATGACTTACTGAGTTGGTCATGCATAAACTGCGAAATTAGTGTCGCTAACAAGAGTTTCACAGAAATATGTAATCATTTCCAGAATGTTGATATTATAGACACAAACATTTTAGAATGAAGGTTCTATACAGCTTATGGCCTTCATTTAAATGCATCAGGAAAATAGGTTCTTGCTGATAAAGTATTTACTAGTATCTCACCTGACAATAAAGAAACCAGGACACGTAGCAATCTAAGGCAAATAACACTGTTTTAGGTGAGCAGCAAACAGTTCAGTTGCAAATTACGAAGTGGTTTAAAACCAGTAGGCCAGAAACAAACAATCAAATCATAAAACAACCACAAATTACGAAATGGTTCAAGCCAAAAAGGACGGTGGTGAATGAAGCACAAATTTTACAAGCTACAAAAATAACTTCACCACTTGATCCTTTCCAAGAAGCAGAGGCCATACTCAACAAACACACCAAGAATTTTTTAGGCATAATGTCACCTACAGAAGAAAAAGAAGCAGCACCACCACCACCACCAACGACAACTTCAACAAAAACAATGACATCAATAAAAGAAACAGCAATAACAACTAAACCTAAATCAACAGCTGAAGAACCATCAGTAGCTGAGGAAAAACCAACATCAGTTACAGCCGCAGCCCCATCTCCAGCAGAAACAGTGTCAGTAAAAAAAGCAAACACAGTCACTGTACGAGAAAGCATGTCACCGACAACACCAACAGCATGGCCACGGAACTTCCAAAAACAGTAGCAGCTGATCAACACTGCCTGAGGAGGAGCGAAAGGCTAGGTACAGCTGCTTCACTTAGTGATGATTTTTTATGGCACCAAACGAAGAAAAGGAAGAGATTGTGGCAAATCAGCCTGAAAAATTGCAGATAAGTGTCAAAAATCAGCAACAAAGCAGCACTTCACCAGGTATTGACAAAATAACAAATACTTGCAAACCTTTCAAGATAATGAGTCAAAACATTCAGTGTCTCAAGAATAAAGTCTTAGAATTAGAAGTCACCATAAACAACACTGTAGATACCTCTTGTATTTGTCTATTAGAACATTGGTGCAGGGTCAGTGAATTAAGTCTTATAAATATAAGCAATTTTGAATTAGCATCTCATTATTGCCACAGTGTGTGTAAAAATGGTGGAGTATGCATACAAACTAGAGCTCGGCTACAGCATAAAGTTAGAGCTGAAACATACATCTAAATATCAAGAAACATTTTGAATCATGCCATAGAACTAAAATCTGAGGAGAAGTGTAAAAATCTTATTGTCATATCAATATACAGGTCACCACTAGATGACAAAAACATTTTTTTTTTTTTTTTTTTAATTTGGAAGCAGTGCTAAACATTTTTATTACAATGAAGTGAACTTATTACTATGTGGGGATTTTAACATCAACCTGTTAATTGAAAATTAAGATAAAAGATGGCTTTTGAGTATCCTAAACAGCTTTCACATGAAACTACTCTCCACAGACCCCACTAGAATAACAGAGTCATCTTCATCCCTATTAGATAATATCTTTACAAATATCGAAAATGATGTTATTGAGGCACAAAACATAAACTTAGGTCTTTCAGACCACAACAAACTACTAACATGCATAAAGTCTTCTGTACCTGAGGTGGTTAAGTACAAGTGGGAATATAAAAGGCACTTCCACCCAGAAAAGGTTAATATTTTTATCCAATCATTAGCAAAAGAAACCTGGGAAGATGTGTACTCAAAATCATCAAGTGATGAATCATTCAATGCATTTTATAATACTTTCATGTCCATATTTGAGATGTGTTTTGCAAAAAAACTGACAAGAATTAATGTCATGCCAAGAAACAGCAGCCAGTGGATAACACCTGCTATCAGTGTATCCCGCCAAAAGATAAAACTTCTCAATCAACTGAGAAAAGACAACCAAGAAGATCACTTTACAGAATATGTTAAGACATATAAGAAAATTTATAAGAAAGTAATTAAAACAGCCAAGACAATGCACAATGACAAAGCAATCATAGGGGCAGCAAACAAGTCGAAACCAATATGGAATATAGTAAAAAAGGAAACAGACAAAAGTGTTAAAAAGCAAGATGACATTGTATTAAAAGATGATCATGGTGTGTTACTCAGAAATAGTACTCTAGCAAATTACATAAATGACTATTTCATAAACACTCCAAACAATCTGAGTAAAAATTTTGCTGGTAATAGTAGTACCACAGTTCAAAGAGAGCAAAGTGGTGATTCAATATTGCTGTGTCCCACAAATAAATTAGAAGTTCTTAAGATAGTAAAAACAATGAATAATAAAATGTCCTCTGTAATTGATGAGGTACCAGGTACAGTCATAATTAAATGTGCTAGTGTCATAGCTGAACCACTCTCACACATCATAAACGTATCATTAACAGAAGGGGCATTCCCACAAAGATTAAAAATTTCAAAAATAAAACTGCTGTATAAAAAGGGTAATATATATGAAGTAGGAAACTATAGACCAATAGCTTTGTTATTTATATTTTCAAAAATAGTAGAGACTGTCATGAAAAACATAATTACAAATTACCTCGAAAAATTCAATCTCTTGTCTGTAAACCAACATGGTTTTCACAAAGGCATGAATACAGAAACAGCAATTACCCAATTCATCGAAAACATTGTAATAGGACTTAACAGAAATAGCAGTGCAGTAGGAATAAACTTGTACTTGATACTGTATTTGATACTGTTGATCATGATATCATGCTAGACAAACTAGAAGCTATAGATATATGAGGAGATGCCTTAGAATGGTTTCAGTCATATCTCCACAATAGAAAACAGGTACTAGAAAGTACCTCAGCAAACAATAAAAACCAAAGCATTGTGTACAGATCGGACATGCAGACTGTACCAATCAGAGTATCTCAGGGCAGCGTTCTAGGACCTCTCTTATTTTTATATATATTAATAACATCAAGATCACAATCAGTGGTACACACATAATTTTGTTTGCTGATGACACAAATATTGTTGTAACAGACATAAATAGGGTATTGCCAACATTTGCAACCAGGGTTTTGGAATACATACAAAACTGGTTTGAACAGAACAAACTAACCTTAAATATTTCAAAAACTAATTGTATACATTACAGAAAGCAAAGTCTTATTACGATGTGAACCTCAAAATTCAAAATAAACAAATTGAAAGGGTAGCTGCCACAAAATTCTTAGGTGTGCAAATTGATGAAAATTTAGACTGGAAAGCCCACATTCTCTGCCTCACTAACAAGTTAAGCTCTGCTTGTTTTGCATCACACATAATTAGTACAGTTTGTAGTAGAGAGTGTAGCAGAACTGTCTACTTTGCTTACATCCATTCTGCTATCACCTATGGCCTAACCCTCTTGGGCCATAATAAGGGAAACATGAAAACCATCTTCACCTTACAAAAACGAGCTGTTAGAATAACTTGTCGGGCCGTGGAGCGAGCGACGGTCGGGTTAGAATCCCACCGCTGTCGGGGGCGTCTCCAGACACGTCTTCAGCCTGGAATCTCATTGACTGGAGTAGAACTGTCTTCAGTGGCGAGACCTGCTTTTAATTGAGCCTTGATGATGAGCAAAAAAGTGTCTGGAGATGCCCCAGACAGCAATGGGATGCATACCTGACTGTCACTCACCCTACGGCCTGGCAGCCGTGAGTAATGGTCTTGTGTGCCATTTCTTTTCATAGCAGGTCCTCGTTGCGTGTCATCCCCCGCACCCTTACACCACAGTGGTATGTCGACAATATTTTACATACCACTTTGTTGCTCTATGGCAGGGGGTCTCCAAACTAAGGCCCACGAACCGGGGCTGGACATCCCCAGTATTCGGCCCGCAAAATATTTGAGGTGGTACCCATACTGCCAACAATCGAGTTTCGAGGCCTATCATGACCAATACACCGTGACATTGTCGAAACTCTATCTTTACAAAGCAGAAGGTCATGGTTAAACTTGTGGCTATCCATAATAAACACACACACCATTCCCCGTCATAGTGAAAAAGAAAACAATGGTTAACAGACTAGTTTGGCGAAAACATTTTCAGTAAAAAATTTCTTTGCATTTTATTCTTCTCACGAGTCTGGTGCAAGTCTTTCAAATGGATGCCACTTCGGTGACTAGCCCTAGTAATCCATCATTATGGAAGATGCTTCTTAAGCGAGGTTTCACTTTCTTTTGATTACGTTGTAAAATACACATAGCAAGTAAATTGTATAAAATATTTTTATTTAAAGGCAATTTAAAGAAAGTACAATTCCTGGTGTACATAATGATATTGGATATTTTAGTTGTAACTGATGTATAAAAATAACTGTAATTAATTTATATCTTGAAAACTCACAATGTTAGATTATTCACGTAAAGAAATTTAACATTGTTTTTGTTTTGTTTTGTTTTGTATTTATTGGTCCAGTAAATCTTACATGTACAGTACAGCACATCAGATATTGGACAGGTCAAAGTATATCTTATAATTAAAACACTTTAGAAACTAGAAAATTATGTTCACAAAATTTTACAGCACTTCATATACTGGGCAAGTTAATGTGTAAGTTATAATTAAACCACATTAGAAACTTGAAGTTTACAACTGAATACATGTATAAGCCAATATTAACGATTAAAGTATTTGCATGATCCTCACTTAAGCTCTAAGGATTTTTGAGGAACTCTTCTACACTATGAACTGACATGTACACTAGAGAATTACATTCACAGAATTTTACTTCATATACTGGGCAAGTCGCTATACAACTTATACTTGAACCCCATTATAAACTTGAGAATTACATCTGAATGTATTTATAGGCCAATATTAATGGTTGCAGTATTTGCATAATCATCACTTAGACTCTCGAGGATTTTGGAGGAACTCTTCCACACTATAAAAGCAATGTGTCAACAGATATTCTTTTAATGCTGCTTTAAAATTTTTTACATCTGTCATTACTTTAATTTCTCTTGGCAATTTATTGTAGATAATTTTTCCATGGTGTAATGTTCCTTTTTGGCACAAACTGGTTTTTGTATGGAGTACATGAAAGTCAGTTTTCTGTCTTGTATTATGATGATGAACATTTTCATTTTTGGGGAGGATACTAGGATTTGTTATTGTATATTTCTTTATAAACATTGCACTTTCAAATAGGAAAATACATGGAAGGGGAAGAATCCCCATCCTTTTAAATAATGGTCTACATGGTTTGTTCCTTTTTATTCCAGCCATGATTCTCACTATTCTTTTTTGCATCCTGAAGAGTTTTAGGCAGGATGGCGAGTTACCCCAAAAAGTGATCCCATATTTTAGGACAGAATGTATATTAGAATAGTAAACTGTCATTAGACAGTCCTTATGACAGCAGTTTTCTAGCACTCTCATTAAATAACACATGGTACTTAACTTCTTTAATATGTTGTCAATGTGAGTTTCCCATCTAAGATTATCCTGTAGCCAGACCCCCAGAAATTTTGTATTAGGCACACTTGCAATATCCGTGTCTGACATCTGAATTTTTATATCCTCTTCAATGTTTCTCTTGATATTATGAAAATTTAATGCTACTGTTTTGCTTTTATTTATTATTAGTTTGTTTTGGTTGAACCAGTTTACAACATTTGTTAATGCTTCAGACAGTCTTGTCTGTAGTATCTCTGCAGTCTTCCCGCTGACTAATATGCTTGTGTCATCTGCAAACTGGATAGTGCTATGATACTGGTTGGCTGATGTTAGGTCATTTATATATATCAAAAATAGGATAGGGCCCAGTACCGAGCCCTGCGGTACTCCATATTTTACTGCTTTATAATCAGAATAGTGTCTTGTTGATTTATTTTCTTTGTGAAAATGTATTTCTACTACTTGCTTGCGGTCAGTAAGATATGATCTAAGCCAGCTGTTAGGCATACCTCTGATACCAATTCTTTCAAGCTTCTGCAGCAATAGAGTGTGGTCTATGATGTCAAAAGCCTTAGACAGATCAAGGCATATGCCAGTTACTTTTTGTCCACTATCAATTTTTTCGAGTACTTCACCCAGAAATTCATATATTGCTGTTTCTGTTGATCGGCCTTTCCGGAAGCCATGTTGGGTTGTGGATAATATTTTGCACTTTTCTAGAAAATCTAGCAACCTCTTATGAAAAATTTTTTCTAGTATTTAGTGGTAATTAGTGACTTTTATGTAGCTGTAACTTTCCTTTCATAATTACCTCCAGTTGTGGATTAAATTTACTGGTAGAGATAATCATCAGCGACTTCAAATGCTCATCACTTAATTTTGATCTGTAAATACTTTTTGGATGTTTCATTTTGCAGAAAGTTTTTTCCCCAGCAGCCTTTTCAGTAGTTGCAAGGGCAACAGTCTGAATGGTTGACTGATCTGGCCTTGTAACAATAACCAAAACAGCCTTGCTGTGCTGGTACTGCGAACGGCTGAAAGCAAGGGGAAACTACGGCCGTAATTTGTCTCGAGGGAATGCAGCTTTACTGTATGATTAAATGATGATGGTGTCCTCTTGGGTAAAATATTCCAGAGGTAAAATGGTCCCTCATTCGGATCTCCAGGCGGGGACTACTCAAGAGGATGTCGTTATCAGGAGAAAGAAAACTGGTGTTCTACGGATCAGTGTGGAAAGTCAGATCCCTTAATCGGGCAGGTAGGTTAGAAAATTTAAAAAGGGAAATTGACAGGTTAAAGTTAGATGTAGTGGGAATTAGTGAAGTTCCGTGGCAGGAGCAACAAGACTTCTGGTCAGGTGACTACAGGGTTATGAACACAAAATCAAATAGGGGTAATGCAGGAGTAGGTTTAATAATGAATAGGAAAATAGGAATGCGGGTAAGCTACTACAAACAGCATAGTGAATGCATTATTGTGGCCAAGATAGATACGAAGCCCACACCTACTACAGTAGTACAAGTTTATATGCCAACTAGCTCTGCAGATGACGAAGAAATTGAAGAAATGTATGATGAAATAAAAGAAATTATTCAGATAGTGAAGGGTGACAAAAATGTAATAGTCATGGGTGACTGGAATTCGGTAGTAGGAAAAGGGAGAGAAGGAAACGTAGTAGGTGAATATGGATTCTGGCTAAGAAATGAAAGAGGAAGCCGCCTGGTAGAATTTTGCACAGAGCATAACTTAATCATAGCTAACACTTGGTTCAAGAATCATAAAAGAAGGCTGTATACCTGGAAGAAGCCTGGAGATACTGACAGGTTTCAGATTGATTATATAATGGTAAGACAGAGATTTAGGAACCAGGTTTTAAATTGTAAGATATTTCCAGGGGCAGATGTGGACTCTGACCACAATCTATTGGTTATGAACTGTAGATTAAAACTGAAGAAACTGCAAAAAGGTGGGAATTTAAGGAGATGGGACCTGGATAAACTGAAAGAACCAGAGGTTGTACAGTGTTTCAGGGAGAGCATAAGGGAACAATTGACAGGAATGGGGGAAAGAAATACAGTAGAAGAAGAATGGGTAGCTTTGAGGGATGAAGTAGTGAAGGCAGCAGAAGATCAAGTAGGTAAAAAGACGAGGGCTAGTAGAAATCCTTGGGTAACAGAAGAAATATTGAATTTAATTGATGAAAGGAGAAAATATAAAAATGCAGTAAATGAAGCAGGCAAAAAGGAATACAAACGTCTCAAAAATGAGATCGACAGGAAGTGCAAAATGGCTAAGCAGGGATGGCTAGAGGACAAATGGAAGGATGTAGAGGCTTACCTCACTAGGGGTAAGACAGACACTGCCTACAGGAAAATTAAAGAGACCTTTGGAGATAAGAGAACCACTTGTATGAACATCAAGAGCTCAGATGGAAACCGAGTTCTAAGCAAAGAAGGGAAAGCAGAAAGGTGGAAGGAGTATATAGAGGGTCCATACAAGGGTGATGTACTTGAGGACAATATTATGGAAATGGAAGAGGATGTAGATGATGATGAAATGGGAGATACAATACCGCGTGAAGAGTTTGACAGAGCACTGAAAGACCTGAGTCGAAACAAGGCCCCCGGAGTAGACAACATTCCATTGGAACTATTGACGGCCTTGGGAGAGCCAGTCCTGACAAAACTCTACTATCTGGTGAGCAAGATGTATGAAACAGGCAAAATACCCTCAGACTTCAAGGAGAATATAATAATTCCAATCCCAAAGAACGCAGGTGTTGACAGATGTGAAAATTACTGAACTATCAGTTTAATAAGTCACAACTGCAAAATACTAACGCAAATTCTTTACAGACGAATGGAAAAACTAGTAGAAGTCGACCTCGGGGAAGATCAGTTTGGATTCCGTAGAAATGTTGGAACACGTGAGGCAATACTGACCCTACGACTTATCTTAGAAGCTAGATTAAGGAATGGCAAACTTACGTTTCTAGCATTTGTAGACTTAGAGAAAGCTTTTGACAATGTTGACTGGAATACTCTCTTTCAAGGTGGTAGGGGTAAAATACAGGGAGAGAAAGGCTATTTACAATTTGTACAGAAACCAGATGGCAGTTATAAGAGTCGAGGGACATGAAAGGGTTGGGAAGGGAGTGAGACAGGGTTGTAGTCTCTCCCCGATGTTATTCAATCTGTATATTGAGCAAGCAGTGAAGGAAACAAAAGAAAAATTCGGAGTAGGTATTAAAATCCATGGAGAAGAAATAAAAACTTTGAGGTTCGCCGATGACATTGTAAGTGTGTCAGAGACAGCAAAGAACTTGGAAGAGCAGTTGAACAGAATGGATAGTGTCTTGAAAGGAGGATATAAGATGAACATCAACAAAAGCAAAACGAGGATAATGGAATGTAGTCGAATTAAGTCAGGTGATTCTGAGGAAATTAGATTAGGAAATGAGACATTTAAAGTAGTAAAGGAGTTTTGCTATTTGGGGAGCAAAATAACTGATGATGGTCAAAGTACAGAGGATATAAAATGTAGACTGGCAATGGCAAGGAAAGCATTTCTGAAGAAGAGAAATTTGTTAACATCGAGTATAGATTTAAGTGTCAGGAAATCGTTTCTGAAAGTATTTGTATGGAGTGTAGCCATGTATGGAGCTGAAACATGGACAATAAATAGTTTGGACAAGAAGAGAATAGAAGCTTTCGAAATGTGGTGCTACAGAAGAATGCTGAAGATTAGATGGGTAGATCACATAACTAATGAGGAGGTATTGAATAGGATTGGGGAGAAGAGAAATTTGTAGCACAACTTGACTAGAAGAAGGGATCGGTTGGTAGGACATGTTCTGAGGCATCAAGGGATCACCAATTTAATATTGGAGGGCAGCGTGGAGGGTAAAAATCGTAGAGGGAGACCAAGAGATGAATACACTAAGCAGATTCAGAAGGATGTAGGTTGCAATAGTTACTGAGAGATGAAGAAGCTTGCACAGGATAGAGTAGCATGGAGAGCTGCATCAAACCAGTCTCAGAACTGAAGACCACAACAACAACAACAGAATAATTTCAAACAGTAAAAGGCTAACACCTTCCAAACAGTTATTTCAACACCTAAAGTTTCTACCTTTACGTTGCCTCTATATAAAAAAAGTGTTGTTAATATAAAAATGTACATTGATAATTACAAAAACAACTCAGATCTTCACTTGTACAATACAGGAATGTGCAATGACATCCACATAAAAAGAGTAAACAAGGCTTTAACACAAGAACAAACCAACATAGAGGTACTATTTTGTACAACAAACTTCCAACTCGGCTAAAAGAAATAAAAACAATATCTACATTCAAGAAAGCAATATTTAAATTTTAAATGACCAACTGCTATTATAGTGTAAATGAATATCCGCAGTAACCTTGTAGCAAGTAACTACATTCATTTACTATATGTTAATAGTACCATAAATCAAATGCTAGCCACAGCCTCAATGATAATTTGTCTGAACAATAGTGTTAAATCAATTATTTACGTGTAATGTATTTAATGTAAAAGCCCCTGAACAAAAGTGTTAAATCAATTATTTACTTGTAATGTATTTCATATAAAAAAAATCCTTCTCATACTTTTATATTATTATGGTAGTCAAAGCTGTATTGCCCAAAAATATTGTCATGGGTATAATGAACTGTAATATTTTGTAGGAAACTGTACGCCCTTAACTTATTTTTGTTATACTATGTTCTTTGACGAAATCCATACAATGTACATTGTTGCTGGATGAACAAACTACTACTACTACTACTACTACTACTACTACTACTACTAATAATAATAATAATAATAATAATAATAATAATAATAATACCCTTCAAACTTCTGACTACCATATACTGTGCCAAGTGCTTCCAATTCTGATACACAGTAGTGTTTCTCATGTTCATGTGAAGTTCTACTGGCAAAGGCAATTGTTTTGTGGATGAATCATTCCCTGCTTTTACTACTAAAATACATCAACCCTCATTCTAGATAAACTTGAACTGTTCTCATGCTTCTAACTACCACCTGATTTCCGTTTTAATAAGTATCTCTAAAATTCTTGAGAAACTTATACATAAGAGAAATGTAGAGCACCTGAACATCCACAAGGCATTGCCAGTTCGGATTCCAAGCAGGCCTGTCAACTGATGATGCTATATTTTCATTTACTAATAATGTTTTAGAAGCCGTGAACAGCAGATTAGCTTCAGATAGCATATTTTGTGATTTAACCAAGGCATTTGACTGTGTGAACCACAAAATCCTACTTTCAAAAGCTGTCTATTGTGGTTATAAGTGGCACAGTGGGAATGTGGCTTCGATCTTACCTAACTGATAGAACGCAGAGCATATCACTTAATCATGGAGATGGTACAATAGCCTCATCTGGTTGGGGAACAATAAGTACAGGAGTGCTGCAAGGTTCTGTGCTGGGCCCTTTGCTCTTTCCTATTTTTATTAATGACCTTCCACACTGTACAAAAGTCCTACAAAATTTACAGTCTTTGCAGACAATACATCTCTTGTCGATGAAAAAATACCTGACAGTGAAATTGCAACATCTGCCAACTTTGTGTTCAGCTACCTCTGTAAATGGTTCACGAGCAGTGGCCTGATATTAAATAAATAAATAAAAAATAAATAAAAATAAAAATAAACTCAGTGCATTCATTTCAAAGGGTCTCAGAAAGTGCAGGAGGACACAAGTCTAATCTTTAATGATCAAGATATGCATCAAGTATATTCCTCTAAATTTTTAGGCCTCCACATCAACAATAAATTAAATTGGTTGTGCCATACTCTCAACTTGAGAAAAAGACTTAGTTCAGCAACTTATGCTCTATGTATTATGGCAGTGACTGCAAATACTGACGCTGTTAAGGTTGCGTATTCTGGCTACAATCATTCATTATTGTCACATGGCATAGTGTTTTGGGGAAATCAGTCAATGGCAAATAAAGTATTTGTCACTCAGAAAAAAGCAATCCAAATTTTAAGTGGATTGAGGAGAAATCATTCATGCAGAAATCTTTTTAAAACACACAATATATTAACACTGACCTCACAATATATCCTATCACTTATGTCCTTTTTAGTTAAACTATAAAAGAAGGTGTGAAGCTGAATCATTGAGTGTGTAGAAAATCATTTTGAAGCAGCAGCTGTGCAGTTGAATGAAATACAGGGAAAAGTCATAGTCATAGCAATATACAGACCAACTACTGGTGATGCAGACATATTGTTTAATCAATTAGAAATATTGCTTAACATTCTGTTCACCGATAGAGCCTCTGTAGTTGTGTGTGGTGACTTCAATATTAATCTTATGAGTGAAAGTAGGCTAAAAGACCAGTTCCTAAATCTGTTATGAAGTTTCAACCTGCTTCCACAATACACACACCCACAAGAATAACAAATTATACAGTCAGTCTTATTGATAATATGTTTTCAAATGTAGGACACACAGAAGCTGAAGTAACAAATACTGATTTGGGATTATCAGACCACAATGCTCTTGTCCTCAAAATTCCTTCAAGGCCACTGAAAGAGAAAAAAACACACTTCATGTATAAAAGAAATTTTTCTACAGAAAACTGAGTAGAATTCATAAATATGCTAACTAATGAGGCTTGGGCAGAAGTACTATCCCTAACAAATACAAATGATGCATGTAACACATTTTCTTCCATTTTCATGGGATGTTTTGAAATGTGTTTTCCAAAAAAGCTGTCAAAAATCAGGTTACATGGCAATACAAAGCCAAGTTCTTGGATCACAGCTGGCATCAAAACTTCCTGTGGAACTCTAAAGGGACTAATTTCTAAAATGAAAACATCCACAGACCCACAATTCATGTCAGGAATTACAAGAGGGTATATAGAAAAGTAATTGCTAAAGCAAAATTCATGAGTAATGAGTTTTATAAGACAGTCTGAAAACAAATCAAAAGCCATATGGGGTATTGTGAAGACTGAAATGGGGAAGAGTTGTGAAAACCAGGACATTAGCCTCAAAAATTTAAAAAAGTCAATATTAATAAACAAGATTTGCCAAATTATATTAACAATTATTTCATAAATGCAACAACTTCATTAAGCTTAAAATTTACAAATGAAGAAAAACCTGAATATCCAAAAACAGCTTGTAGGATGAGGGTAGAGCCAACAAATGAGGGTGAAGTGTTGAAAGTGATACAAAGCTTGAAACCCAAAATGTCGGCTGGCATAGATAAGGTGCCTGTGTCAATCACAACAAGGACAGCACCACAAATCGCAAAACCCTTTGCACACATAGCCAATTTATCATTCAGTGAAGGAGCTTTTCCAGAAAGGCTGAAAATTTCAAAAGTGAAGCCATTATTTAAAAACGGCAACAAGTATAAGGTAAAAAACTATCACCCAATATCTCTCCTCCCAGCATTTTCAAAAATATTAGAAAAACTGATGAAGCACCGAATCAACAAATATCTATATGACCATAATTTACTAAACAGAAATCAGCATGGCTTCCAAGCACATAAAAATACCGAAACAGCAGTAATGTGCTACACTGAACAAATAATCAAAAATCTAGAAAAAGATTATAGTGTAGCATGAGTAAATTTAGACCTTTCCAAAGCTTTTGACACTGTGAACCAGGACATTCTTTTAGAAAAATTGGAAGCATTGGGTATACATGGGATAGGAAAAAAATGGTTTGAATCATACCTAAAAAACAGAACACAGGTTGTAGGACTGACATCAACTTACACCAACCACAAAATAAATTCAGTATCAGAGGCAGAAAATATGTAGAAATAGGAGTACCACAAGGCAGCATCATAGGGCCCATATTGTTTCTCGTCTATATAAATGATTTTCACACCTCAGATGATGCAGCCAAAGCTGATACTAGTTTGATAATAAGTGCACCAAAGAATTGCTACCAACAACTGCTGAGAAAGTACTAAATTACATCCACTCTTGGTTCAATGCAAAGAGGTTGACATTGAATGTAAACAAAACAAATTATATGCAGTTTGGGAAGAGATGTCAAAATGTAAATCTCAATCTGGTGTGGGGTGACAAAGCCTTAGACAGAGTGACATCCACAAAATTGCTGGGGATTTATGTGGATGAAAACTTAAATTTTAATGACCACGTAATAAAACTTGCGCGGAAACTTAATTCAGCCTGTTTTGCCCTCAGAATTATTGCAAATGTTTGTACCTCAGAGGGTGCCAGAATGGCATATTTCAGCTATTTTCAAACTCTTGCCACATATGGAATAATATTTTGGGGTTCCACAACAGGGCGCCTAAAATAAATTTTTTTGTTGCAGAAGAGGGCCATCCGAATAATAACTCACAGTCATCCACGGACACACTGCAAACCCATATTCAAAAAGCTTAGAATACTTACTATACCATCATTATACATATACAAATGTGTATTGTATGCCACCACCCACATTGCAGATTTTCAGACAAATGCCGACTTTCATAACAACAATACCCGTAATCCATATCAGTGAACAAAAAGAACGAATACACAAAGGCATGTGAGCCAGGTCAGTGCAAAACTGTACAATGCACTGCCAGTCAACATCAGGCAGTTAGAAGATGATAACAAATTTAAAACAGAATTTTAAAAAATTCTAGTAGAACAATGTTTTTATTCTTTAAATGACTATGTAGGTCAACAAATTTTTTGTGATGATATTTATAAAGGCAAAATGGAAAATATTCTATCTGTACCTAATCATTCATTACTTAATCATTCATTACATTTACATACTTAAAGGACAGCTGTTGTGTGATGTAAATATATACTTAAGCAGTGTTGTGTATATAAGGACTTGCCGTTTAGGGAGGGCAAAACTAAAGGCTTATGAAAAACAGACTATGCATTTAAAATAACTAGCAGGGATGTATATAGGCTATATTAATTTCATTGTATTATTATTAACTACATTGTGTTATTTTGTTTTGTGCTTTTTACGTATATATTGTTAGTGTCCCATTTCTTTGAAATGGCTTACATGTACCCTTGACAACATCCATACAATATTTATTGTCAACGGATGGATAAATAAAATCAATAAATAAATAAACCTACCCACACACAAAACCAACAGTGACTATCATGGCTATGACACAAGATCAAATCACGACTTGCATGCAGATTGAAAAAATTTGAGCCTAGTACAAAAAGGTATGTACTACTCAAACAAAAAGGTATTTAATGCACTTCCTATGGACATAAAAAATCTTACTAGTGTGATACCACATTTTAAAAGTAAATTAAAAGAATATCTTATGGAACACTCTTTTTCCTCTCTTGATGAGTTCTCTGACATATACACTTCTATACTGTAAGTTGGATGTGGCACATTGACTTGTAATATTTTCTGTTACCAATTTGTAACTGAACATGACCTATGTCAGAATAACACTGTACTTCACTTCTAGAGAAGTTACAACTTAAGATGGAATAATTGTACCTTATTATTGTATTGTTTCATACCTCTGTTTTACTTTAGGACGTGCCCAAGTTTGTAATTGTTAACATAGTTTGTTCCTTTACACATATTGCAATTTGTATCTGTTAGCATCTATAAGTAGGTTACTGTTCTTATGTATAATTATGACTTGTTCGACATCCATACAATTCTCTTGTATACTGGATCTATGGAACATGATTAAGTAAATAAAATAAATAAATAAATACAAAAAGATAAAGAAAAATCGGGACGATACAGTGAACTGCTGTTAATTATTTCACTTTTTAATTTTTGGAAAGTCTCTTCATATTCTTTACTCCAGATCCACATGACATTTTTCTCCAAGAAATTGCTCGAATATAACTTATTAAAATATTGATCTGCTAAAAATTTTCTATGAAGTCCAAATACCAAAACATTGGCTTTAATTTTTTGTTTTGTTTTTAGGAACAGAAAAGTCATAAACTGCTTTTAATTTCTCTGGGTTTTGTTGTAGTCCTTCGTCATTAATTATGTGGACTAAAAATGAACTACTTCTTCTTACAAACTATGATTTACTTAATTTCAACTTTATTATACCCCCTTTGAAGTTCTTTTAGTGCTTTGTTTAAAGATTTACAGTAATCATGGCAACTGGAACTAGCTATTAGCATACACATATACTGCTACTGTATCCAGTAATTCATTCCACAAAATGTCGTCAGTTACCCTGAAACACACACAAACAGATGTATTTAACCCAAAAGGTACCACGCAATACTGTTAACATTTTCCTTCATGTAAAAAGGCTGTCCATAGTGTTGACACCTTAGCTAAGTGCTAAATGGTATTACAGTAACATATGTGACACTACATGAAATAATGTATAACCATGAAATTTTTGTAAGCTTTAATCAATATTGGCATGTCTCTCACTTACTCTCTCTTTTTTTACTTCATTTAACTCCCTGGCATGTAACACCACTGTGACTTTTCCATTCTTCTTAGTGACTACTATTATGGCTTGTTATACCTGCTATTAGATATTTCAACTCCAACACTTGTAGTTAATTTGATACAGCATTACATTGCCATTGACACTATACCGTTCTTCTTCTTCTGCTTGTTATTATTATTATTATTATTATTATTATTATTATTATTATTATTACTACTGTCAGTGAGTTCTTTTTTACTGTGCCCATTCTGCAAACAGTTCCTCAAACGTGCCTAACCTGTGATTGAAGGTCCTTTGTAGCAGCACTTCTAGTGTGTTGGCATCTTGTGTTATTTTGGATTAACAAAAAGTTTGAAATGGTGGACACAACACTAAAGTAGTTAATGACATTTTCACAGATCTGTTGGCCCATGATAACTAGTGTAAGTTGGCACTTTTGTAATCAAAAAAATTAGGGCTATAATAATAAGTAACTGAAATTTGGAAATAATCACCAATTGAAAATGGAACCTTCTGAAAAAGAAAACATTAATTGTGAATAACTTTTGAAATATGTTTTTGGAAAAAGGAGCTGCCGTAGGTGGCGGTCATATGTGCATGAAGTTTGCTTGCTTGTGTGACTATGTGTGTGTTTCTTTTCTGCTGAAGTCTTTGGGTGAAAGCTAAATGTGTAACAGTCTTTTTATTCTCCCTGTCTGCAACTCAGTGTGACATCTTTACAATGAGTAGCAATCTATCCTTTTCCGAATATTTTCACAGTATCTTAGTTGAAGGACTTTTTAAAATCTGTATATGAACATTTTATACCCATTTTTCTTAACTCCCTTTTTGTTTTTTAACCCTCAAGTGGGCATGCATACATATAAAGTGCACCATCCACAAATAACAGTCTCTCTCACCATTCCATTGTTGTTTTAGAGTTGTGAGCCCTTACCTATTCCTTCATTATTCCTTCAGCTAACACAGTCATATGTCCAAGTGAGCAGCAGTAATATACAATAGGTGAGAAAAAATTTATGATCCCCGCAAGAAAATTACCCAGATTCCAAGCTAGTGGCAGAATCTCACAATGAGGCAGTTGTTTATGAGATAATTAGCAAGTGAATAATCATTTGGCTGTCATCTGATGCAACTACAGTGTTTACTGCTCTGAATGGGTCATTACTCTGGTGTAACATTTGTACATGGCAAAAGAGTGATATAATAAAAGTTTATTTTATTATTGTGTAATTAAAAGTGATTTAGCTAGTATAATTTTACTTTATTTTATGGTTGTTTAATTAAACAAAGATTAAACTGTGATTTTGCTCATATATGTCTACCTTGGTAACATAAAGACAGCTATTCTCTACATGTGTACAAAGTATGCTGCTCACCCACACATGTTATAAAAAATGGTGTGCCCAGTGGAAGATTAAACAAAGAATACACACATACTTTCATTCAGAACAAAGAATTTTATGGCTCTGAACAAGGCTGAATCTGGAAGGAAACAAAAGAATAAATAACCTTTATACAAAAGGATTAAGTAATTTAATCCATTCCTATATCATATTTTTATAGTTTATTAATTTATCTCACAGGTTCTCTTAAATCGTAACTTCTATGTGGCCATACTGACAAAATTTATCAGGTATTGAAGGTCCAACAATAAGAATATAGCTCCTGGAAGCTCAGCATTCAGTGTCTCTTTTTCGTATTCATAGATGTCCTGTCTTGGATAACTATAGCTAGTATCTACACTTCATTCTTATTCATGTTGTTGTATTAGAATAACTTCTCATTCTATGTGCATTCAAAAATCAGTTAAAAGCTATTTGCTCTTTTCTTTAATGTTCTTGTGAATTTTTCTGTATTAATAAGGTATTAAAATTTTAATTTTAAAAATGAAGTTACCATGTTCGATATTCTGCAGGTTATCTTGGTAAACTAAGTTCCAGATTCAGGTACAAGACAGCAATTTGCACAGATGAGAGGGTACGCACAATGAATGAGATAATTTCTGGAATTCAGGTTATCAAGATGTATGCATGGGAGAAGTCATTCACAAGATTAATTGCTGCTACACGAAAGTGAGTATGATTATATTCACCATATCCCTATTTTCACTTTAGAAATACACATCTGGAGGGGGGTGTAATATGAGGTATTGTGTGTGTGTGTGTGTGTGTGTGTGTGTGTGTGTGTGTGTGTGTGTGGTTTTTTTTTTTTTTGTTAGAGGGCTTATGCTCCATCTCTAATAACCTCATTGTTGATGGGACATTAAACCTCAGTCTTTCCTCCTTTATATCTTCCCCTATGAAGAATATGGATTTCTCAGAACAGCTATCACTGGAGTGTTCATACACCCTGACATTTTCCTTCATAATTGTTTCTTTAATCCAGCATGGCATAAGAATAACACTAACCCTTGTAGACACAGAAGTAATAAAGAGAAATTTTTGCTCCTCTCATGTGGGAGTATCTGGTAACACAAAATATAGTAACACTATAAATGAAATTAATTTCTTCTAAAATTAAAAATGGTCAGATTGTTATAACCATAGGTACCTGTCATGTATTTATTGCCTGTATTTCACCAGTGAGTGATCATGACAGTCGTAAGGGGTCCAATGTCATGCCTTGCAATGTCTTGTAAACATGAAGTAGAAGGAGTCTGAAATATAGTGCAAAAAGAACATCATTTTTTATATATATATATATATATATATATATATATATATATATATATATATATATATATATATATATTTGCACATTCAGGAGATGCATATTTTGCCCTCTTTGCCTGTGAGAATGTCATAGGAATAAAAAATAGTACCAGACTTCTTACTGAAAAGACAGAGATACTTGAAAATATCAACTAATGGTTCAGGGCATGAATTATGATTAAATTTGGGCAAAACACAGTGTATACAATTCAGTACTTCTCCTAGATTTCCTCAAGCTATAAAAAGAGAGCATTCAGATAATGATATTTAGGTAGTACATACTGTTAAGTTCTCAGAACAATAGTTATATACTCATACTGCTTTTGAGAATTTTTGGAAGCTACTTTTGTCCTTTGCACAATCTGCAAGCAATTTGTAACAAATCAGCATTTGCAATTTAGTTACTGTACAGATGTTCTAACTAACAAATTGTGATACATCTAGTTTTCCCTTAAAGAGAAGTAACCCTAAATATTAGCTGCATTTATCATAAATTAACTATGTATTTGAGTTTGCTAACCACTATAATTAACTTCAAAAGATTTTAGGAAATTAGTAATTTTTACCACATGTTTTTGTGTTGCCTTAACAGAAATATTATTTTGTGTATCTGCTTCAATTCTTATGGAGAATTAGCAACTTTTTGGCTCAACAGATTAAAAGATAATCAGCAGGTATAATTTATAGTTATTTGTTCACTGTATTGTAATACATTGCACCAGCCAAACTGCAGCATTGCTTGAATGTTGTTCTCAAACAAAAAATGAGTTAGTTGACATTCGTAAGCAGCTGGTAAGTGCCCTGACTACTGTCAAGCAATAGGCAGATGCTGCAAATCAGTGTGTTGGAAGAGTTCCCGAGAGTTGTGTACCTGTGATACCTGTAACGTCAAGTACTGTCCTCTCCAGTAAATCCTGTCTCCTCTGCAGAAAGTACAGGATCCGTCATTACCCATCTACTTGACTGTGAGAAACATGTCAATGGTAGATATAGCCATACTGTACAGGATGGATGGGGACCAGGGAGGCCTCGTGGTGTTGTACTGATCCCACCTATCAAACAAGTTTGAGGTGCTGCCTTTCACTGATATGGAAACTGAATCAGTGGAACTCACTTCACCTGTATTAGGGAAACCTCTTTTGTCCGATGTCAGTAGGAGGCAAACACAAATGGATTGGAGTCTATTAATCATTGGCAATGCAAACATATGGCAAATAATGGTATCCTTTACGGAAATAGCAGCAAGGGTCAGGAAAGGACACCAGGTGCTCTCAATGTGTATGTCTGGGGGCCTCATTCAGCATGTTGAAGAGGCAGCCATTGAGGGAACAGGGTGCAGCCCACTGCAGATTGTGGAGCACATTAGACAAATTATGCCTGCCGTCTAGGCTCCGATGTCATACTTGGGTCATTCCAGAGACTGGCAGAGAAGGTTGACAAGACTAGTCTTGTGTGTGGAGTTCAAATGAAGCTTCCAATTTGCATCATTGTCCCCAGAACTGATCGTGGCCCTTTGGCTCTGAGTCAAGTGGAAGGACTTAACCAAAGTCTTTGAAGGTTCTGTGACAGGTTAGGCTGCGACTTCCTGGAGTTGCGCCATAGGGTTGAGAACCGTATGGTATCCCTAAATAGGTCAGGTGTGCAGTACACACCAGAGGCTGCTGCTCAGGTAGCTGACTGTGTATAGGGTGCTCACAAGATCACAATAGCTGTTTGAAACGCAGAAGTATCAGTGTAAGATCAAAAGAAATGCCTTCCACAGGTGAGAGTATTAAAATCCTAAGGTATACCGCCAAAGCATTCACAACAAAATTCCAGAGTTTTAAGCACTCATGAAAAGCAGTGAAGCTCACATAATACTAGGTACAGAAAGCTGGTTGAAAACCAAGATTGATAGCAATGAGATTTTTTGGGAAAATTGAAGTATGTATTGAAAGGACAGGCAAATGGTAAATGGAGGTGGTGTATTTGTCATAGTAGACGAGAAACTCAAACTCACCAAGAAAGAAACTGAAGTTGCATATGAGATTGTTTGGCCAAGACTCAGTATCAGGAGTGGATGTAAAATGATATCTGGATCCTTCCACCCACTCATCAGACTCTCCTCCTAATGTAACCAAAAGCATTAGAGAAAACCTCAGCGCACTTACATTCATACTATAATCATTTGCTGGAGACTTTAATCATACAACAATCAATTGGGAAAATTACAGTTTTGTTAGTGGTGGGCTTGATAAGATATCCTGTGAAACTGTGAAAACTTCTCTGAAAACTAACTACAACATAGGTCGGAACCCCACTCATGAAGGAAATATATAGGATCTAATGGCAACAAATAGACTTAATCTCTTTGAGGATGACCACATCGAAACTGGTAGTACTGACCATGATGCGGTTGTGGCAACAATGATTACCTAAGTAGAAAGGACAACTAAAAAAAGCAGTAGCATGTAGAGGAACTTTGGCTCAAGCTTAAACGAATAGTTGGCCACACACTGGATAGATATTTACGCAGTAGAACAGTTCATAATTGGAGAAAATCTCCATGGTATACAGTCACTATAAAGAAACTTCTATTGAAATAGAGATGACTGCATAACAGATGAAAAACAAAGTGTAGGGCTATAGATAGCGAGTTGCTGAATAAAATGCATTTGGCTGTCAGGAGAACAATGCATGATGCCTTCAATGACTAGCGTAGCAGACTATTGTCAATTGACATTTCACAAAACCCAAAGAAATTTTGATTGTATGTAAAAGCTGTTAGTGGCAGCAAAGTTAGTGTCCTGTCCCTAGTGAATGAGACAGGAACTGAAATTGAGGCTAGCAAAGCAAAAGCTAAAATGGGTAACTTTGTTTTCAAACATTCCTTTACAAATGAAGGCCTGAGAAAATTGCCCCAGTTTAATCCTTAACCCAATGAAAAGATGTATGAAATGAGTATTAGTATCAGTTTCATTGAGAAAAGGCTGAAATTGTTAAAGCTGAACAAAGCTTCAGGCCCCGATTGATTCCCTGTCATATTCTATTCTGAATTTGTGTCTGAGTTAGCCCCTATTCTGACTATAATCTGTCATAGTTCACTCGAATAAGAAACTGTACCCAGTTTGTGACGATGCTCACTTGCTTTGTTTCTTCATTTGTTGTCCTCAGTGTTGATGTACTGTGTTGCTACACTGGCTGAAAAATGGGTTGTGGGAGTGCAACTAATGTCTACTTTAAATGATGTAGCCGACAGATGCAGAATTGTGTTTCACAGTCTCTTACTTTCACTGTTCACAACCCCCCAATAATACACAGCTATGGCCAGTGCACTATAGTTTAACTTTCGATAAGCCTCATTAATAGTTTTCATGTGAACATCCACATTCTGAAACTTCCTGGCAGATTAAAACTGTGTGCCGGACCGAGACTCAAACTCGGGACCTTTGCCTTTCGCGGGCAAGTGCTCTACCAACTGAGCTACCCAAGCACGACTCACGGCCTGTCCTCACAGCTTTTCTTCTGCCAGTACCTCATCTCCTACCTTCCAAACTTAACAGAAGCGCTCCTGTGAACCTTTCAGTACTAGCACTCCTGAAAGAAAGGATATTAACTCATTAAATTAACTAGATGCATCAAAAATTGTTTCTTTTTAACAGTTTCTTCTACTACAAGTGTTAGGCCTAATTATTTGTTTAAATCATGAAATTAACAAATATCATTACTTTTAACAAATATCATTACTTTTGACAAAAGTGTTAATTACTTTTGAATTAATTAAGGACTGGTTTTGCTAACATGTTTTCAAATGGAGTCAAATAGATCCTTTGAGAATACTATTATTTGTTCCTCACAATGTTTACAATTAGTACAGAATTTTTATTTGTTTATATATCAACAATAGAATTTAAGTGATGGAACAATTCCTGATTTTGACCTATGATAAAAGATACTAACTAGTAATAGCCAAAATAAATTAGAAAATGAGTTAGGTACCTAAAACTAAGCACAAAACTAGATCTGGTGTTACATTCTTAAAGACTAAGGGCCGACCTTTCTCTTTTATGAAGATACAGATTACACTCATGTATGTTAATCGTAATTAGTTAGACATGAAAAAGTGAATTTTAAGGAGGCAGATGGCAAAACAAGAGGGGAAGTAAAAATATCCCTGCTTGCTTCATCACAAGTTCTTGGTAAAAGGAACATGCCACACCCATCTGCAAGAAGGGTAGCAGAAGTGATCCACAAAACTACAGTCCAATATCCTTGACATCAATTTGTTGTATAATCTTAGAACGTATTCTGAGCTCAAACATAATGATGGATCTTGAACATAATGAACTCCTCAATGGCAACCAGCATTGGTTTCAGAAACATTGATCATGTGAAACACAACTCATACTTTTCTCATCTGACATATCGAAAGTTTTCAGCCAAGGCAACCAGGTAGATGAAGTGTTTCTTGATTTCCAAGAAGTATTTGACTCTGTACCTGACCTAAGCTTATTGTCAAAAGTATAGTCATATAGGGTATCAAGTGAAATTTGTGACTGGATTGAGGACTTTCTGGTAGGGAGGACACAGCATGTTATCTTTGATGGGGAATAATCAGCAGATGTAGAAGTAACTTTGGATGTGCCCCAGGGAAGTATGTTGGGACCCTTGCTGTTCATGTTGTTTATTAATGACCTTGCAGACAATGTTAATAGTAAAATCAGACTTTCTACAGATAATGCAGTTGTAGATAGTGAAGTAATGTCTGAGAGAAGCTGCATAAATATTCAGTCATATCTTGATAAGATTTCAAAGTGGTCCAGAGTTTGTCAATTTCCTCTAAATGTTCAGAAATGTAAAATTTTGCACTTCACAAAATGAAAAAATGTAGACCCTATTACTGTAACATTAGTGTGTCACTATTGGAATAGGCCAGCTCATACAAAGGCCTGGGTGTAACACTTTGTGGGGATATGAAATGTAATGATCACATAGGTTCAAATGTGGGTAAAGCAAGTGGTAGACTTCGGTTTATTGGTAGAACACTGGGGAAGTGCAGTCAGTGTACAAAGGAGATTTCTTATAAATCACTTGTGCGACTGGTTCTAGAATGTTGCTCAAGTCCTGTACCAGATATGACTAACATCAGATGTTCAACATATGCAGAGGAAGGTAGCACAAATCACCACCCACCAAGCATGTCGTATTCCAGCCCTGTCACAAAATAATCCTAACCTAACAAAGGCTGGGGCACTTGTGAAAGGAGCCATGTCATATACCAGCTTTGCTGCAGTCATTGCATAGCTTTTTATATGGGTATGACCATCAACCAGCTGTCGACAAGGATAAATTGCCACTGCCAAACTGTGGCCAAGAGCAAAGCAGATCAGCCACTGGCAAAACATGCAGCTGAACATAAAATGCTTGATTTCAATGGCTGCTTCACAGCATGGGCCATCTGGATCCTCCCCTCTACCTCCAGCTTTTGTGAACTGTGCAGATGGGAGTCATCCTTACAACACATTCTTCACTCTTGAAATTATTGTATCCTCAACCTATGGCAACCTGCTGTCCCCCCACCCTCCACCCAATAGTTTCTGCCTCCTCTAGCTCATCACCTCCTCCATTTTCTCATCTCCCACCCTCTTTGTGTCCCACACTCTGCCAATGCAATCACATCCATCTTTTTACCTTGCCCTCTCCTCTCCTTTCTTTTTTACTCCCCATCCCCCCCCCCCCCCCCTTCAAATCTCTAGGGGAGAAAAGATAACATCAAACACCTTAAGGTAAAACACCACATCAACATGGGAACAATCATCTAGCAGTTAGCGAGCACATGTATAGGGTATTGTTGGCTGCACAATACATCATTTGGGTGGAAGTGCAGAAGGTGCTACAAGATGATATCATTGAACTCTCAGAGAATCCCTGGTCCTCTCCTGTGGTCCTTGTGAAGAAAAAGGATGGAACATGGCATTTCTGTGTTGACTAACAATGACAAAAAAAAAAAAAAATGAAGAAAGGTTAATGCAGCACATTGGTGACAACCCGGACTGCTTGAAAGGAGCAAAGTAGTTTTCACCTGTGGGCATGGAGACAAGCTACAGGCAAATCTAGGATGATGAGGCTGACCAGGAAAAGATGACCTTCACAACATCTGATGGCCTCTAGGAGTTCAAGTTTACACTGTTTGGACTATGTAACACTCCAGCTAACTTAGAACTTATGATGGACAACCTGCTGGATGACATTGTTGGCTTTTTGATGACATTTGAAGGCCATCTAAACTAACTGATAAGTGTGTTGAATTGTGAATCCAAAAAAGTTTCACCCAAGAAGTAAAAATCTTGTGGCACTTAGGGAATGGAAATGAATTCCATTGCAATTCAGAAAAAATAAGGACAGTCATGGATTTTCTGACTTGTTGGCACATTTTTGACGTCTTGATTTTTACTTGGAATGTTTCCGTACTACTAGATATTCATAAAAAACTCCTGTACAAAGGGATCTCCTTTACTAGAACTACTACAGATAAGTGCCAATTTTCATGGAATGAGGCACAAGCAATATCTTTCCTTGTCCTTAAGGAGGCACTAACATCTTCTTCAGCTCTAACATTGCATGATTTGAATTCTGAGACAGAGCATTACGTCAGTGCTAGCAGTTATGGGATATGAACAGTCCTAGTTAAAATTAAGGAAGGTGCTGAAAAAGATGGTAGATTATGCTGTCAGAATACTCTCCAAGCCCAACATGAGCTACTCTACAAACGAGAAAGAGATTCTAGCAGCTGCTTGGGTTGTGGATAAGTTCCAGCTGTATTTATTCGGCAAACCTTTCACTGTTGTGATGGACCATGATTCTCTATGCTGGCTGACTAGTCACAAGGATCAGTCAGTCAACTGGAGAAATGAGCACAGTGACTTGTGGAGATGTCACAGTGGTATACAGAAGTGGATGCAAACACAAGATTGCTGACTACCTTTTAAGGAATCCTTTGTCAGAACACAGCAATATATTCAACATCTCAGTCATCACTGCATTAAATGACATTGTTATTGGGTAGAGGGAAGACCCAGAACTTCTGAAAAATAGAATTCTCGAAGGAGAGGAACCAACAAAGGAGAAATCCAGTTAATAAAGAGAACATATATTAGAGGAACTAGAATCTGATGGGGTGTAAATGACTTCTCATCACCCCAGCTCAGTTACAACCAGCAAGCCTGAAATTTTTCCATGATGCTCCAGCATCTAGTCTTCTAAAATTTGTGAAAACTTTAGACAGAATTACATACAGGTGTCACTGGCCAGGTCTCTATTTGTTAGACACTGTGTTAGCCCCTATAAGGAATCCTAGTGGTGAAAGCATGTGTCACAGTTACCTCTTGGGCATCCAGTATCAATTACACTCAAGATTGCCATTCCACTGAGCTCCAGTGGACCTCTTTTGGAGGCCCCAAAGTCAACAATTGAGAACTGATGTTTAATAGTCTGCACTGACTCTGCTACATTGTCGCCAAAGCTGTAACCGCTGCTGAAACTCCTGAAATTGCAAGGTTCATTTAAAAGAGATCATTATGAAGTGCTCCAGTTCTAAGGTTTTCCATCTTTACCGATATTGAACTTCATCAAATTTTTAAAAATGTCCTTTCAAACCTTGTTGGGGCAGTGAGATGATTTTTTTCTGCATTTCTCCAGTATTGTAAGCTACTGGATCATAAAGTGGAAACATTAGAGTTTATATATGGCTAGAATAATAAATAACTATTCTAATTAGTACAAATTATGTTTTTTGTTGAAATCTGTTGCACTTTCTTCTTTACATAGGTGGTTGTTGTTGTTGTTGTGGTCTTCAGTCCTGAGACTGGTTTGATGCAGCTCTCCATGCTACTCTATCCTGTGCAAGCTTCTTCATCTCTCAGTAACTATTGCAACCTACATCCTTCTGAATCTGCTTAGTGGTCTCCCTCTATGATTTTTACCCTCCACGCTGCCCTCCAATACTAAATTGGTGATCCCTTGATGCCTCAGAACATGTCCTACCAACCGATCCCTTCTTCTAGTCAAGTTGTGCCACAAATTTCTCTTCTCCCCAATCCTATTCAATACCTCCTCATTAGTTATGTGATCTACCCATCTAATCTTCAGCATTCTTCTGTAGCATCACATTTCGAAAGCTTCTATTCTCTTCTTGTCCAAGCTATTTATTGTCCATGTTTCACTTCCATACATGGTTACACTCCATAGAAATACTTTCAGAAACAACTTCCTGACACTTAAATCTATACTCGATATTAACAAATTTCTCTTCTTCAGAAACATTTTCCTTGCCATTGCCAGTCTACATTTTATATCCTCTGTACTTTGACCATCATCAGTTATTTTGCTCCCCAAATAGCAAAACTCCTTTACTACTTTAAGTGTCTCATTTCCTAATCTAATTCCCTCAGCATCACCCGACTTAATTCGACTACA
Source organism: Schistocerca piceifrons (assembly GCF_021461385.2). Lineage (NCBI taxonomy): Eukaryota > Metazoa > Arthropoda > Insecta > Orthoptera > Acrididae > Schistocerca > Schistocerca piceifrons. The sequence goes on from NC_060139.1 coordinate 344,485,027, forward strand.
TTCCATTATCCTCGTTTTGCTTTTGTTGATGTTCATCTTATATCCTCCTTTCAAGACACTATCCATTCCGTTCAACTGCTCTTCCAAGTCCTTTGCTGTCTCTGACAGAATTACAATGTCATCGGTGAACCTCAAAGTTTTTATTTCTTCTCCATGGATTTTAATACCTACTCCGAATTTTTCTTTTGTTTCCTTCACTGCTTGCTCAATATACAGATTGAATAACATCGGGGAGAGACTACAACCCTGTCTCACTCCCTTCCCAACCACTGCTTCCCTTTCATGTCCCTCAACTCTTATAACTGCCATCTGGTTTCTGTACAAATTGTAAATAACCATTCGCTCCCTGTATTTTACCCCTGCCACCTTCAGAATTTGAAAGAGAGTATTCCAGTCAACATTGTCAAAAGCTTTCTCTAAGTCTACAAATGCTAGAAACGTAGGATTGCCCTTCCTTAATCTAGCTTCTAAGATAAGTCGTAGGGTCAGTATTGCCTCATGTGTTCCAATATTTCTACGGAATCCAACCTGATCTTCCCCGAGGTCGGCTTCTACTAGTTTTTCCATTCGTCTGTAAAGAATTCGAGTTTATGTTTTGCACCCGTGACTTATTAAACTGATAGTTCGGTAATTTTCTCATCTGTCAACACCTGCGTTCTTTGGGATTGGAATTATTATATTCTTCTTGAAGTCTGAGGGTATTTCGCCTGTCTCATATATCTTGCTCACCAGATGGTAGAATTTTGTCAGGACTGGCTCTCCCAAGGCTGTCAGTAGTTCTAATGGAATGTTGTCTACTCCCGGAGCCTTGTTTCGACTCAGGTCTTTCAGTGCTCTGTCAAACTCTTCATGCAGTATCATATCTCCCATTTCATCATCATCTACATCCTCTTCCATTTCCATAATATTGTCCTCAAGTACATCGCCCTTGTATGGACCCTCTATATACTCCTTCCACCTTTCTGCTTTCCCTTCTTTGCTTAGAACTGGGTTTCCATCTGAGCTCTTGATATTCATACAAGTGGTTCTCTTTTCTCCAAAGGTCTCTTTAATTTTCCTGTAGGCAGTATCTATCTTACCCCTGGTGAGACAAGCCTCTACATCCTTAAATTTGTCCTCTAGCCATCCCTGCTTAGCCATTTTGCACTTCCTTTCGATCTCATTTTTGAGATGTTTGTATTCCTTTTTGCCTGCTTCATTTACTGCATTTTTATATTTTCTCCTTTCATCAATTAAGTTCAGTATTTCTTCTGTTAACCAAGGATTTCTAGCAGCCCTCGTTTTTTTACCTACTTTATCCTGTGCTGCCTTCACTAGTTCATCCCTCAAAGCTACCCATTCTTCTTCTACTGTATTTCTTTCCCCCATTCCTGTCAATTGTTCCCTTATGCTCTCCTTGAAACTCTGTACAACCTCTTGTTCTTTCAGTTTATCCAGGTCCCATCTCCTTAAATTCCCACCTTTTTGCAGTTTCTTCAGTTTTAATCTACAGTTCATAACCAATAGATTGTGGTCAGAGTCCACATCTGCCCCTGTATATGTCTTACAATTTAAAACCTGGTTCCTTAATCTCTGTCGTACCATCTATCTGAAACCTGTCTGTATCTCCACGCTTTTTCCATGTATACAACCTTCTTTTATGATTCTTGAACCAAGTGTTAGCTATGATTAAGTTGTGCTCTGTGCAAAATTCTACCAGGCGGCTTCCTCTTTCATTTCTTCCCCCCAATCCATATTCACCTACTACATTTCCTTCTCTCCCTTTTCCTACTACCGAATTCCAGTCACCCATGACTATTAAATTTTCATCTCCCTTCACTATCTGAATAATTTCTTTTATTTCATCATACATTTCTTCAATTTCTTCGTCATCTGCAGAGCTAGTTGGCATATAAACTTGTACTACTTTGGTAGGCATGGGGTTCGTGTATATCTTGGCCACAATAATGCGTTCACTATGCTGTTTGTAGTAGCTTACCGTCACTCCTATTTTTTATTCATTATTAAACCTACTCCTGCATTACCCCTATTTGAATTTGTATTTATAACCCTGTATTCGCCTGACCAAAAGTCTTGTTCCTCCTGCCACCGAACTTCACTAATTCCCACTATATCTAACTTTAACCTATCCATTTCCCTTTTTAAATTTTCTAACCCACCTGCCCGATTAAGGGATCTGACATTCCACACTCCGATCCGTAGAACACCAGTTTTCTTTCTCCTGATAACGACATCCTCCTGAGTAGTCCCTGCCCTGAGAGCTGAATGGGGGACTATTTTACCTCCGGAATATTTTACCCAAGAGGACGCCATCATCATTTAACCATACAGTAAAGCTGCATGCCCTCGGGAAAAGTTACGGCTGTAGTTTCCCCTTGCTATCAACCGTTCGCAGTACCAGCACAGCAAGGCCGTTTTGGTTATGTTACAAGGCCAGATCAGTCCATCATCCAGACTGTTGCCCCTGCAACTACTGAAAAGGCTGCTGCCCCTCTTCAGGAACCACACATTTGTCTGGCCTCTCAACAGCTACCCCTCTGTTGTGGTTGCACCTACGGTACGGCTATCTGTATCGTTGAGGCACGCAAGCCTCCCTACCAACGGCAAGGTCCATGGTTCATGGGGGGGGGTTTCTGTTGTCTAAAAGAAGTTACTGCTTGCTATTGGTTGCAGTAACACAGTCATGTCTAATCTCTGTTTTGAATATCAATCCTGTATACCTGTATATAATAAAAGTGGCAGTTGTTCCACTCAGTTTTATTCTTCTTTGCAGCAGTCTGACATTTTCAGTTGCAGCTTCATCATACGAATTCAACTAACAAGTCTTTCTTCACACCAAGAACATACTACTTCTTACAACAGAACAGAGTAGATTCCAGACTACTACTACCACTCAACTTTTAACACATACCAAAATATGATACATCAAGAAGACTAGAGATACGATAACTCACAGCACAGTGATTTTATAGAGTATCAATTTTTATTTTCAGATAAATGTATATATGATTAATTATTATTTTTAAAAATGTTTTCAAATTGTTACCTACCGTGAATTGTAGAAATAATAGTAATGTCAATAATTTCAAATGGAAAATATGAAAAATAATTATGTTATTTGAAAAATAATTACAATAATAATATTTATATTAGATTCATTGTTTGAACACAAATTTTTTATCTGAGTATAAATAAGATAATATTTTACAATCTCTTTATTTGAAAGCTAAAATTTATGTGATTTCAGAAAAATGTCTGTGTATTGTGTGATCTGGTTGCCTTAGTGCATCGGGTACTTGGAGTATTTGTATATATCAAGCACTGATTATTTTGTGTGTATCATCAAATACAATATGTAATCAACATGAGCCATTGGTCAGTTGTACCACACAACTGAGATTAGTGTCAGAGGTAATTTCATGTTGCAAGATCACACAGAGGATGACGGCCGCATATCACTCACAGATAAATGGCCTCACGGAATGTATTAATAAGTTGTCGGCAGATGTTATGTTGATGTACATTAATGTTAAACAGTGAGATTGGGATACAATACTTCTCCTGTGACATTAGCATATAACACAGTGAAGCAAGATGCTAGAGGCCTCACACTGTTCCATCTGTTCCATGATCAAGAGGCCAAAATGACAGTGGATACACTATTCTCCTTTCAATCAGAAGATACTCAGGATGGCTGTGTTAAACACTACACCACCAGGTTTGAAGGAGCAAGACAACTGGCTTGTATATGGTCCCTGAGGTTGCAGGAGAGGGATCGAGAGTGCTATAACGTGAAACACTAGCCTGTGAGATGAAGCCCAGGAGACTTGGCATGGATTTTTATCATGAGACACAGATCAACAATGAGAGCTTCTTACTCAAGGAAACTTAAGATCTTCTCAATGACTGTGAAGGTTCAGCAAAAAAGGTTCATCATAATGCAGAGGATGTGACAAAATGACCAGAACACAATGATTCACCAGTGCTGCCATATAGACAACCACTGACAAGATCTAGATTCAGGGAGCTGTAGTCAGCTGCAATGAGAATGTCTGAAACAGCTGTGCAGCCTGTCACCAGCTCAGATCTGACCTAAGCAATTATTTTTTATGCAGTATTTACAACTTTTGTAAGTTTATCAATTTCTTATATTTGTAATGTTTGCATATTATGGAGTATTTTATCTTAGTATAGGTAGCAGCATTCACTGTCAGAGTTCACTTCTGTTCTGTCTGTATGTTAGTGTTCATAATAATCTTGCTTTCAGTGCTATGTGTTGTACTTTACTGATGATCCTGCTTTCAGATTTTGGTTTGACTCAGGTTACAAAGTGACAATATTTTCAGAATCAAATGTTGTTCTTATATTAAGGAATTAATTACTTGTTGTATATACAGCTAAGGTGAAAAGTTCTTGGCCAGGCAGAAAGGCAGCTTGATGATGATGAAATTATGTGTTTATTATGTTGGTGCATATTCTGTAGTAACATAATTAGAGTGTCAGTTTGTTTTGCAGAATAGTTCTGTTTATATGGCTTCTCAAAGTAAGCATGTGCCTTTTATTGATATTGATGAACTAGAATACATTATTGCAATAAAATTCTGTATTTTGTGTTGTTAATGCACACATAATTGTTTTAAAAATTGGTGAAAGTGTATAAGGAGCCAACATCTTTACTTTCAAAATTTTTAAATTCGTAACCTAATTGAACCATGGCCATGCTTCTCTTGATGATGATCCTAGTGAAGGACATCCAAAAACTCTAACTGCAAATGAAGACTCAAGAAAGTATGATATAACTGGTATCATAGGCACAGCAGGAGAAATAACATGGTACAGTTCACATGAAGTGCTATCTTTGATAAAGCTTTGTGCAGTATGGATCATTCATTCATTGAATTTTTACCAAAAGCAAACACAAAAATATGTATCTCATAAACCTTTGACAATTTTGAAAAGAATCCAACAAATTTTGTGTGCCAGCTTGTACAAACAGTGGAAAATCCAGGATGGGATAACGACATTCTTATGAATAGGATAGTTTGCTAGTTATCCTATAGAGGAGATGTTGAGGTGCAGACAGGCACAACAAAAAGACTGCTATGCATCTGATCTTTCAGTCAAAAGGTCTTCTAAACTAGAAAACACAGACACATTCTCACAAACACAACTCACATACATATGACCACTGTCTGTGGCCACTAAGGTTGGGCTGCAGGCAACTGTGGGTAGTGTGGGTAAGGAGGAAGTTAAAGGAGGGAGGAGGAGTAATAGCAGGGTGGGGGTGTGGGAGGGTGTAGTTCTCCTAGTGGGAGCATGCAGGGATATGGTGGGGACAAGGCTGCTAGAGCCAATCTGGAGGTTTGACAGGGTGGGGATGGGGTAGGAGAGTGGAAAAGATGAGAAATAGAGGAGGGCAAAGAGATTAGTGGATGCATCTGTCAAATAGAAAGGTGAGTGGGAGCAGGGAAAGGGATTGGTGGGTGAAGGGCAGGAGCTAGCAAAGGTTGAGGACTGGTGGTTACAGGAATGTAGGATATATTGCAGGTAGGTTTCCCACCTGCACAGTTCAGAAAAGCTAGTGTTGTTAGGTAGGATCCAGATGGAGCAGGCTGTGCAGCAGTCATTAAAGTGAAGCACATTGTGTTGGTCATAATATTCAACAACTGAATGGTCTATTTGCCTCATGGTCACAGTTTGTCAGTGGCCATTCATGTGGACAGACGGCTTGTTGTTCGTCATAACCACACAGAGAGCAGCATACTGATTACAGCTTAATTAGTTGATAACATGACTGCATTCACTGCTGTCCTGCTTTTGATGAAATAGGTGATATCTGTGACTGGACTGGAGTAGGTGGTGATGGGAGAATGTAGAGGACAGTTATTACATCTAGGTCTGTTGCAAGGGACATGAGACATTTGGGAATGGGTTGGGAACAGGGATAGAGTAGGGACAGACAAGGATATCACATAGGTTTTGTGGGTGGGGAATACTACTGTGTTAGGAGCACAACAAGAGATAGTCAAAACCCTGGCAGAGAACGTGGTTCAGTGCTGTGTGGTACTGAGTCATGAGGGGAGTGCTCCCTTGTGGCCAGACAGTGGGACTGTGGTAGGTGACTGAAGAGATAAAGCACAGGGGATCTGTTTCTCTACAAGGTTGGGACAGTAATTTTGGTCTGTGAAAGCCTCAATGAGACGCTTAGTATATTTGGAGAGCAACTGCTTGTCATTGCAGATGCAATGTTACTATTCTCTAATGCATTACTTTACTCAGTGTCCATAATTTTCTTTACGTGGTCATGACAACCAACGAGCCATCTGTCCGCATGAATGGCCATCTATGACTGTGGCCAAGAGTCAGCTGGACGATCCAGTAGGTGAACATACTGTCCAACACAACATGCTTCCCTTCAATGATTGCACAGCCTGTGCAACCTGGATACCTCCTATCTACACTGGCTTTTCTGAACAGTGCAGGTGGGGACTTTCCCCGCAATATATCCTATGTTCCTGTAATCCCACTGGACTGACCCTTCACTAATTCCTGCCCTTCACGCACCTATCCCCATTCCTGCTCTCACTCTGGCACTACATAGCCTTGTGTTTCACCAATGCACCCAGTAGTCTTTTTTCCTCTTCTCTATTTCTCTCCTTTTCCTCTATATCCAACCACCCACCCCTACTCCCCCCTCAGACCTCCTGACTGCAACCAATTTTGGTCTACCCGGTCCCCACCACACTCCTGCATGCTGCCAGCACTACACAGCCTTCTATTCCAACAACGCAACCACTAGTATTTTTTCCCCTCCCCTGCTTTTCGCTTTTCCTCTCTCCTCCCCCTCCCTCAAATATCCCTAATGCACCAAGTGTCTCTAACCTGTCCCCACCACATTCCTGGATGCTCCCACAAGCAGTACCACACCATCCTCCACTCCTGCCCTACTATCCATGTGCCTCCCCATCCCAGCCCTCCTCCTTAACCTTACCACCCACAGATTGTTTCTCCCTTCAGGTGCAGTTGCTCACAATCTGGCCTCAGTAGCCAGAGACAATGGTCATATGTGTGTGTGAGTTGTGCTTCCATGAATGAGTTTGTTTTGTACTTTAGAAGAAGGCCTTTTGGTCGCTGCGGGGTTAGCCACACAGTCTGAGGCACTTTGTCATGGTCTGTGCGGCTGGCCCCGTTGAAGGTGCGATTCCTCCCTTGGGAATGGGTGTGTGTGTTGCCCATAGCGTAAGTTAGTTTAAGTTAGATTAAGTAGTGTGTAGGCTTAGGGACGGTGACCTAAGTAGTTTGGTCCCATAAGACCTTACCACATATAACACCTTTCGGTCAAAAACTAGGATGTACAGCAGTCATTCTGGTGTGCTTGTATGTGACTCAACATCTCCTCTACATAGTGAGTAGCAATCTGTCCTTTTCATAATAATTTCATTATTCCATCCTGGATTTTGCATTTCCTGAATTTTCGTAGCAGCTTTTCTTCCATCCTGCAACCCAGTGCTGTTTACTTTAGTTACTATTCTCTAATGCATTAGTTTATTCAGTGACCATCCTTTTCTTTCTATTCTTTCCTGTGTTGTACATGTCACTCTCTGAATCTCACGTGCTCTGACTCACAAGTCACACTGTTTCAACTCTCTTGTCCATGTACAACACATTTCTATGTGACCACTGTGATCGCTGGCGTAGCATATCATGTCCCGCATTATTCCCACTGATATAATTAACCCTAGACCTTCCAATTTATCACTCTTCCTGCCACACTCTCGTGTATTTTCCATGTTATTTTCTATACCTTCCTGTGCTACACTAACTTGTTGAATCCTAACTACCAACCTGCAGCCCCTTTCCATTTAAATCTGCTGTCCCCTTCCTTGCCAGCCCGGGGTGGCCAAGCGGTTCTAGGCACTACAGTCTGGAACCGTGTGACCGCTACGGTCGTAGGTTCGAATCCTGCCTCGGGCATGGACGTGTGTGATGTCCTTAGGTTAGTTAGGTTTAAGTAGTTCTAAGTTCTAGGGGACTGATGACCTCAGCAGTTAAGTCCCATAGTGCTCAGAGCCATTTGAACCATTTTTTTTGTCCCCTTCCTTGTTACATGTCCACCCACTGACCAGCATCCCACATCCCACATTATCATCTTGTTATTTATTTTTCTCTTTGATCTCATTGTGTTTTCACAGTTCATTTCCACAATTCACTGCTAGCACCAATCCCTCAGGTTTCACCTATTTTCCCCATAATTCATCCGTTACATCCATTTTATGACTTTTCCCATGTATTTTCAAGTATTTCACATATTTTTATGAGTCTTTCTGCTCATGTGTTTACATAATTTATGTATTTTTATGCATTTTGTCTCCACGTGGATCCTTGCTCCTTCCATATGCACTAATACAGAAAAGTTTCCTTATCCCTAGCCAGAGACCAGTCCCACACACTACTTTGTTGTTGTCTAAATCAGCAAAATACCCCAAAATGGTCTTCCCATCAAATTACCCCTCTCTCATTACAACCGCTCCTTCCACAGTAACCTCTATCTCTCTTCAAATCCAGTCAGCCCATAGCCCTCAACAACTTAATTCTGCAAAAACATGTAATGAGACCCAAACCTCCCTACAATATTTCCTCCCTATCTGTAAAATTCTCCAACTCTGCAATCCCAACTTCCTGGATCCGTGTCTCACAATGAAACTCTTGCCTCTGGGAACTAGAGCAGGATGCACAATGTCACCTCAAAAAACTCTCCAACCTCTTCACCTCCTACTCCCACCTTGGATTACCACTATCCTCTGTGTCTACATTAGCCTCCAAACATCCCCCAAATCCCCTCATAGCTGATAAACCCTGCCTCACTGACCTACTACATTTACCACATCTCAGAAACTCCTTCCCCCCACCGTACAAAATCTAGAACTTATACAGACCCAGAACATAATCATGAACCTTTCCCCCTAAAGCTTTTGTTCCACAGAAGTATCAGCTATTTCCAAAGGCTTTGCCTTTTGCCCCACTGGTCTTACTAAAGACCTTCTCTCCTTCCCACAATCCCCACAGTGAAAACCAACCCTATCAATCAGATTCAACTAAAAGCCAATGTTGCACTCTGTCTGACTCAGTTCACTCCTCCATCTAACTGTGAACCACCTTCGCTGCCCAAGAATCACTCCCTGTTAACATTCCAGAATTTCTCAACCTCAGACCTTGCCCCACCATCATCCACAAAATCTCGCAACATGGAAGCTACCCTTACATCTGGAGACAGAACCACAATCCATTGCTTAAAAACTGATCCCAACATTATAATCCTACCTGTCAACAAAGGCTCCAATACTATGGTTTTGAACTGCAGGGATTACCTGGTGGGAGGACTCTGCCAGCTGTCAGATTCATCCACCTACCAACCCTGTTACAGTGACTTCATTCCAGAAATCAAACAGGATCTCTGGTCTCTCTTCAAATCCTTAGGTCCATCCCAGAAGCTCTCCCGAGTTTATCTCTCTCCTCACCCATGCCACTCCCCTCAGCCCTACCTTCTACATGCTTGCTTAAGTTCATAAACCCAACCACCAAGGATGCTCCATTGTGGCCAGTTACTATGCTCTCACTGAGAGAACCTCTGCTATCATGGGCCAACCTACCCTCTTATGTAAAAGACACCAACCATTTCCTCCACTGACTCTCCAAAGTTCCTGTTCCTTTACCACATAGCCCCCTGCCCTTCACTGTTGAGGCCACCTCCCTGTACACTAACACCCCTAATGCCCATGGCCTTGCTGCTATTGAATACTACCTCTCTCCATGCCTGAGTGACTACAAACTGACAACCTCCTTCCTGCTCACCATGACCAGCTATATTCTCACTCAAACTACTTCACCGTTAAATGCATCGTCTACAAACAAATCCAGGGTACAGAAATGGGCATCCACATGGGACCACCCTATGCAACATATCTGTGGACCATGTAGAGCAGAGGTAGTCAACCCAATCCTTGCTGCCCCCTAGTGGGCATTCCAGTGTTCACAGTGGCCTGTGGGCGATAGAGGTTTTAGAAACATTTTGATTAGGTTTCCATAAAATTATTACTTAAAGTATTTGGTAAGTAATTATTAGTACATGCTTTAATTTGCTGTAACTCTGGTTACAAATTTTATAAAGTAAAGTTACTTACATACCATACAGATCACCATTACTGTGGAATCATTGGGCAGTTAGGAAATTTGACTGCTAATAGAGATACAAAACTGGGCAGTAGATAAAATGGGTTGACTACCTCTAATCTATAGGATTCCTTCCTAACCTCCCAGAATCCCAAACTCCTCACATGGTTTACATTCATTGATGACACTCTATGCACATTCTCCAGAACCTCAAAAACTTCTGCCGCATTCTTCATCACCTGGTTCTCCTCAGCCCAATATTCTTGTGCTGTATTTTGCCATACAGATGACATGGTGTTTTCTGATTTGTGGAGATTATGTTTATTGTGTATTAAAATCTGATTATATGAGCAACATTTTTTCAGTGTGTGAAGTACCTAAATACCATTTAACATAACAGAACACTTTCCCATTCATTCTGTAATGTATGTGTTTTATTTTGGAATTTCGTCACCAAACTGTGTTTAGTGAAGTAATTATAAACAGTTTAATGCATTTTCATTATATCTTGTAGCATGAATGTTCTTTGAATTTCCATTTAGCATCCATGTTCTTTGAATTTGCATTTAATTGTTTTTCAGGAAGGAAATGAATGCTATAAGGATTATGCAATACATTCGAGCTGTCACTCTGTCAATGGGCATGTTTGTTACTCGACTGTCAACATTTTTCAGCATTATAATATTTGTTATGCTTGGAGAAAATGTAACTCCTGACAAGGTTAGTGATAATACTCAGTATGTCTCCAAAGGTTTGATAATTGGTCCACTCCTGTCATTTAACTATATCATTAAAAGTCTTTAAACATTTGTTATTTTTGCCAATGATAGAAGGGTTCTGATCAAAGACAGAAACTCAGCCATGTCAGACACAGCGAGTTGGAGAGGCTGGTAATTAGTCTACAACAAACAGTTTCATTCTTTAATCTTACAAAAAATTTATCTTAAATAGTACAAAAGAATAACAACTCTTTTTGTGTCTCTGAAAAAGATACTGTCGACCAAGTACTAGATGAAATTTAATGTGTAAAATAATTGGTCCTCACGTTGATAATAGATTGAAACACTTATTTGATGAAAGTTAATGTGTAAAGTAATTGGTTATCAAGTTGACAATAGATTGAAATGGTGGCAGCACTCTGATAAGCTAACTAAAAAAATCAGGTTTAATCCATTATGCACTCAAACATATTTTTCATTATGTTAAATTTCAGACAAAAATGCAAGCATATTTTGTACACTTTGATTGCTGTTTGTTGTCTCAAAAAATATTCTTTAGGAAAAATACATATAAAATAATTAACATACTTGTTATGCACACACATTCAGTAAAAATGTTACACAGAGTTTATAACTAAACATCTTGCACACACACACACACACACACACACACACACACACACACACACACACAGATATATATATATATATTCAAAGACCTTGGACATTATTATTTGATGCCAGTACTTTCATTCTTCACATTTATTTATGTAAAAATAATTTCTATGTTGACTCTGCATTTATTATTTCGATATAATCTGTGATCTGCAGTTCTGGTTCAAAGCATTTTTAAATAAGTTGTCTATGTAAAGCAAAGGAATATAAATCTCTGAAAGTTCAAACCTAGTTACAAAGTTGCTTGCAGCAGATGGTGACTTTACTGATGCAGTTTGCCTTGTCAGTTAAGTGACTAATGTCAATCAGGGTGACAGTTGAGAACTGCCTGTGTTCTGTGTGGTGATGATAAATGCACAGATCTCATGTCAAACCCACCCTCAGAGACTGGCGGGGGAATCAGGTGATAGAACCCACTGGGCAGTCTTGCCTCTCCTCTCCATCAGAACAGACCTTGGAAGGCCTGATGTACTGACCAGCTGCTGTGTCACCCTCAGCCAGTTGGCATCACTGGATGCAGATACAGAGGCTTCTTGTGGTCATACTGCTGTCTCAGATGTTATCAGTTTTTCTGATCAGAGCTGCTACTTCTCGTTCGAATAGCTCCTCAATTGGCCTCAAAAGTGCTGAGTATGTTAAACACTAATCTCCTCCTCCTACTACAAGGGCTGAGTGCACCCCGGTCTTGCCTTGGTGGGTGCAATTCAAAGCTTGTAACAATCGGGGCTTGCTAATGATTTGTAGTTCAGCAGTTCCAGCTATACTCTGTATATGTGTCATGTAAACGTTACACTATTTCTTCTTCCATGTTTGCTGGAACCTCATTGGATTTCGTTTCATTTGGAGCAGAAGCCAAACTGTATAGACTACAGTCAAGTACGATAATGAGGACATGGTTTATGCTATGCGTTATGCATATATCGACACAGTGATAATATGGGACAACAGCTTCACCACCACATTTAACTTGGACGGGACTGGTGAGCCACCTGGTCCAACTGACTTGCAGTGATGCAAACAATTATAGTAAACATGTAAAAAGAGATAGGCAGAGAACAATACAGCCTTGAATGTCATTTAATTTTTGAACAGAAGGAAATAATGGTAAAACTCAGGCAATACACTTGTTAGGTGACCTGATGGAAAACATAACATGCTCTCAATCTTAGCTAACATAATACTGTAATTAAAAACAAGGGTGATGAAAATTGCTAACTTCAACAAGAGTAATTTTTCTGCATGAGCTATGTGTGATGTAAAAGCACACTGCTGGGATTTCACCACATAGTTAAATATTGAAGCCACTGAAGATATTACAGTCAGTCATCTGGTAACCTTTGAACTCCTTCCATATTGAACTCTCAGGAATACTGTACGTTTCAGTACTTCTGTGTTCATCACAAAGCTTCATGCATTAGTTCCAGTACATTTGGCAGCTTAATGTTCTTTTATTTCTTGCACAAATCTCTTAGCTTGGCTCCAGATCAATTCTTTAGGATTCAGATTGCAGTGTTAGGGTGAGAACTGCAAAAATGGAGCACGTACGGTGTGCTCAACACCATGAAAATTATTTTTTTCCACATTTCTATGACACTTATCACTCTGCCTTGGGTGAGATCACATCTACCCTACAAAACAATGGCAATATTCAAACAAAGAGTATTTTGTTTTTCATTTTTTCTCCAAAAAGTTTAATTGTGTAATGTTTTCTTAACTTCAAAATCTTTAACAATCTTTTGTAAAATATAAATAATTAAGAATGTGTAATTGCAATGACAGCCAGAATTTTGCATGTGATATGCAATTAGAAACTAGAAGACATGCATTTTGCTTGAAACTATGATGGTTAAGTATGAGTTAATTAGCATATATCTGATATATTTCATGTTTAAAAGATTTAGATATTCAAACAGAACAAAAAACATAGTAGATCTCAATGAGATTCGTACCACCACCCACTGACCAATAGGGTTATCAATCTACGATGCTACTGATTATGCCACACATGGGATTTGTAAAGCCTCATATTTATTACATACTGTTTCCCAAAAAATGTCAAAGCTGATTTTTGTCTGTAATCTTGTGAAAAACATTAAGAACAACTTGTTTCTTCCCATTTACTGTGTTCCACACATGTTCCACTATGAAACAGGAAGCAGTGTCATCCATTTTTGCAGTATATATGGGCAGCTAAACAATCAGAGCACAAGTTCCACTTTCAGAGACTGTGACTGTACAGGATTCTTCAAGAAAAAATTACATTGCTACAATATGATTAAGGAAAACATTGATGGCTGTTAGTACATCCAAATGTCTTAAAGTTTCATTTACAGTGGCATAGTAATAAGATAACTAATACGTAGGTTGGACCTACTTCCAAGAGCAGAACAACACCAGTGTATGAGAGCTGTGGCTGCTGACCAATCATTGCATTTGTGTATGTTTACATCAGGTTTATTACTAAGACCTCTTCGGACAGAGTTTAGCTTTAAACAGAGTATAGTTGGTGATGCTGCTTGATGAGTTGGAGGAGTTTAGTTGTACATTTTATCTAAGGCAGGTGCCCTGACCAAAGTCGCCATGCTGCAGGAATGAAGCTGAGCTGGGAGCCTTTATACTCCATGCAATTGTGTTTGTTGTGACAGGCTCCTGTGTTATTCTGAACTATGCACTTTGTGTTACACTACATAGCTACAGCATCAGCCACTGATGACAGAATACTATATTGCCATATGCTGTGCTGCATTATTCAGACCTAGCTGCAGAATTCTGTAAGTGTCTGACCCACAAACACTTGTCTGATTGTTATGGGCTGCCTGAAGCTCTGTCTTCAACACTCCTCCTTTCCTTCAGTCCTCTGAATTCTACACTTCTGCTGAACCTGTGAACTATTAAAATCGCTATTTACCTTTTATGCACTGTGTGTTCTTCTTCCTTACACCACTATTTATACTTTACACACTGTCTGTCCTTTTACCTACACGTTCCATTACACACCATATGGTGACAGGTACAAGCAGAATGCTCCATAACTTTGGTTAAATTATGTGGTTGATCCATTCAGTTGGTAGGTAATAAACTGGGAAATATGGTGAGCAGATGGCTCTTTGCTGATGGTGTGCTGATGACTGTGTACTGATACCTTCTCCAGTACTACTGAATGTGGTGGAACAATATTGCCCACCTTGTGCTGCTAGTAGCTTGTTGAGAGAACTATGTGTGGCAGGATCAGTGGTAGCATTCATATAGATTAGGTACTGTGCTAGCAAGATTTCAAAAGTATTATTGGATAGATGCAACAGAAGACACATTGGGTTCAGAGTTGTAGACCTTGATATTGTAATTGGTAGCAGAAAAGTCTGTCCTGATATGTCACACAGTGATCCATTTGGCAGTATCACTCCATTCCATAATTTCAATCATGTGTTGCAAAGATGTGCTTGGGCACGTGTCCATTTCTCTCTACCAAGGAATAGTTCCATTTTGCATGTGCCCATGATAGTTTGGTCCACTGTGGAGGAGTATATCACAGTCTGCACTCTCTGGTATTGGCCCAGCTCATCTGCTGCTATGAGTGCATGGGGCTTCCTATCTGGCATAACTAACAGAATCTTGTTTGTTTTCAGATGTACAAATTTCCATAAAGTTTCACACTTCAGTTCATACAACTGTATCACACAGCATTCATATCTGCTGTTGGTGCTTGCTGCAGGTAACCGTGTTAGTACATGGAGCCAGATGTGGGCAGTGATAACCTCCACTGTTGCAAGGTGATTGTGCTATAACATTATATTTCCTTCTGGAAGCTCAGATAGTTCCAGCAGAGTTTGTACCTTGGTCTTTGCCTGGCATAGCCCTGCCAGAAACTTTCCCGGAGTTAGTTGCCACTGCACTGGATTGCACAAGGCTCTCTGTAGTTGCACTGATTCTGTTTGAGTGCTGTTGCCTATACTGTCAGCAATGGCATGCAAAAGTCATGCCACAACCATTCGTGTGTTAAAGGTCTAGTTTTGCCTGTGCAATACCCGAATCCTAATTCACCATTTCAGCTGTCCCTTAACACATCTGTTCAGATCCACAGTTAGCCATAATAAGAATATAATTCTGTTCATAACTCCCTGTTTCAGAGGTGTGAAGGAGGAGAGGAATAGGAGAGGGAGCTGGAGAAGGTGCATGTAAGAAGATGGGAGCAGGAGGAAATGGGCATTGTGAGAGGGGAGGAAGAAAAGGACAGAGGGAGATTGGGGGTGGGGGGGAAATATGTCAGATGGAAGGGGTAGAATGAGATGGAAAGAAATAAGGACAGTAAGAAATGAACAGAGAGAGAGAGAGAGAGAGAGAGAGAGAGAGAGAGAGGGAGAGAGAGGAGAAGAGGAATACAGAAAAGTGGAATGTACAGTGAGAGAAGAGGAGGAGATGTAACACAGGGGGAGGGAGGAGGAGTTGTACAGAGAGGATGAGAAGGAGATGGTCAGAGAGAGGGTTTGGAGGATGTAAACAGAGAGAGGGGGAGGGAAATATGGTCAGAGGGAAGGGCCAGAGGATATGGACAAGAGAGGGAGGAGGAAGAAATAGAGAAATAGAGAGAGTGTGGTGGAGGAGATGAAAAGATGAGATGGACAGAGAGACAGAGCAGGAAGAGGTGGAGATGTGTGCAATATATGTTTTGTAGGATGTCTACAGGCTAAGAAAGTAATGAAAATGTAATGAAAATGGATTGGTGGTCATGAAAGTAATGAAAAAGTAATGAAGCTGAGTGGGCAGCCATGAATTTTGTTTTGTATGTCAGTGAGGTGCAGGTTAGAGCCACCACCAAAATTGTTGTATCCAGCTGTTTATTTAATAAAAATTATATGTAAAGACTCATCAGAAGTCTTAAGACTTTGTTATATATAGGGGGCATAATTGCCCATCTGTGCAAGCCATGTTAGCAAAGCTGTTTTAGTGCAGTTTGCAATCTTGAAAGGCAAGTGTGGATGAAGAAATTTGTTGGTGTGGCTTTGTTGAGGTATATATGTTGTATACACCTAATGGAAATGATGTAAAATTGTAGCTCTGCCCTTGATGGTGCTGCCATCTTATGTGTTGCTCAGGGATTATCAGTTAGAACAGCTGTTTCCTTAATTCTATCAACTCCCACTTCTGTTTAAATCTCTTTAATCCCTATATTTTTTGGAAAGACATTTCCTTAAAGATTTTTAATAGTTGATATAAAACTATTGTAATTTTAAATTCATTTTAAAGGTGTTAAGGATGATCAGAGTAAAATAAATTTATCACTAGCCAAACATTTCCCACACCATATTAGTGCCATTCGTGGACTATAACTTTGCATCTGTCAAGCATTTTGTGCAAATGTGACTGAGGTTAGCACCAGTGGTGTTTCATGCATACAAACACGTGAAAGAGGAAAGAGACATTCAGCATTGGTTCATTCATTAGTTTCAAGGCAATGAAATAAGTTGTCTTATGCTGTAGTAAAAACAATGCCAGCTCAGTCACAAGTTTACTCTAAACAGGATTTGAATGGCAGTAACAAATTACCAGCACTTGCTCCTGCTAGAACTTCAGTTGAAGAAAGTTTCAAAACAAAGTCATTGAAGTATTTTTAGTTACTGGTGAGAACGTAATATCTGAAATTATATGGGCTATGAATAAAGTTATATTTTATTCTTCAGTAAGAAGTTCTGGAAACACAACAGACTTATTCAAAATTATGTTTCCTAACAGCATGATTGCCAGAAAATTTGCTTACTTAAGGATAAGTTGTCATATAGAATTACTTATAGACTTTGCCTTCATTCCCAGAATCTCATAGCTAACAAAGTTAGGAAAGTTGAATTGTTTTGTATGTAATGTGATGAGAGTTTAATAAAAGTTGTCCAAAAGGTACAGATGGATTTGGTGCTTCATTTCTGGGATCAACAGAACCAGCCAGAATCTACAAGATATTTAATGTATATCTTTTTGAATTCTGCTACATCTTCTGATTTACAGTCAAGTATCGGAATGGTATGAATTTGCCGCCTAAGAATATAATTGAAATTTCAGTGGATGCACCAAATGCGAACTTGAAGATGTTGCATGATTTACAAGCGTTTCTTATCAATGAAGAAGATAATCAGCCACAAATGCTTAGTTATGGCATTTGCTTACTTTGTTCAAGTAGTGAATGGTTGGAATGTTCGTGAGTTTCTTTGGGTGATACGGTACTTTATGAAGGATTTTCCTTCACGGAGGGCAACTGTCTCAAATATCACTGGGCTTTTCATGTTTCCTTTCAGATTTTGTTCTTTAAGATTGGTTGGAAATATTGAAGTCATGAAGAGAGTACTAGAACTTATTTCATGTTTGAAGAAAGATGTTGCTGAAGTACAAAAAAGACAACCTGAAAGTAGAAACTTTGAAAAAATTAAACATCACTTAGAAGGTCTAAACCAGAGGCCCAGATGACTCTGCGACACTATCAGATGCAAATTTCTCGACCTCTGCTATTGGATGCAGAATTGTAGGTTTCCCCTTAATAGGTCAGGTGTGCACTACATGCAGGAAGTGGCTACTAGGGTAGTGGAGCACATGTGGCATGCACATGAGGTTTTTTAAGTTATACAACCCCTCCCATGGGATCAAAGTTGATTTGCCTGTTAAATCATCCACAGTGGCCTCAGAGAATCTTGGTCCTCATAGATCAGAGATAGAAAAGATTAATATGATTTTAGTAAAGGTCCCAGAATTAGTTTTGCTTAATGAAGATTATAATGCACGGATAGTATTGGGAACAGAAAGCTGGTTGAAACCAGACGTCAATGACAAAGAAATCCTAAGTTCAGATTGGAATATTTATCATAAGGATAGGTTAGTCACCAATGGTGGTGGCGTGTTTATCCCAGTAAAAAATTCCATAAATTCTGGCAAGGTTATTGTGGATTCCGAATGTGAATTAACCTGTGTGAAACTGAGTATCAAAGAATCGTCAAAAATGGTGATTGGATGCTTTTATAGACCACCTGGGTCACGATCTGTAATTGTAGAGTGCTTCAGACAGAGCTTGCAGAATATCACTAGTAATTTTCCTGATCATGCCGTTGTAAAAGGGGGTGACTTCAACTTGCCAGGTATAGATTGGGAGTGTTATGCCATTAAAACTGGTGCCAGAGACAGGGATTTGTGTGGCATTGTTTTGGATGTCTTGTCCGAAAATTACCTTGAGCGAATAGTTAGAGAACCAACTTCTGAGCATAATGTCTTAGACTTCCTGGCAACAAGCAGACCTGAACTTATCGAATCAGTTATCATAGAGGAAGTTATCAGTGATCATGAGGCTGTGACAGCATCTATGATGAGGGGTCCTACAAGGAGTGTTAAGAAAGGTAGGAAGATATATTTGCTCAGCAAGGGTGACAGGATACAAATTTCGGAATATCTCAGTAGTCAGCATCAAATATTTGATGATGATGACAAAGATGTGGAGAACAAATGGAAAAACTTCAAAGGCATATACCCTAGACAAGTATGTTCCGAGTAAGATTTAAAGCGATGGGAAAGATCTGACATGGTTTAATAGCGGTGTTAGAAAAGCACTACATAAACAAAGAGCAGTTCATCTCAGATTCAAGAGAAGTAAAAACATAGCTGACAAACAAAAGCTGAACAAAGTGAAAAAGAGCATAAGGAGAGCAATGAGAGAAGCGTTCAATGATTTTGGAAATAAGACGTTGTCAACTGACCTGACTAAAAACTCGTAAGAGATTTTGGTCATATATAAAATCAGTAAGTGGGTGAAAATGGACTATTCATTCTCTCAGCAACCACACCAGCACTGAAATGGAAGATAACAGAGAGAAGGATGAAATACTGAATTCGGTCCTCCAAAGTTTTTTCACCACGGAAGATCGTAACACTGTCCATCCTTTGTCATCGTATGAATGTCAAAATGGCAGATATTGAGATAACTGATCACAGAATTGAAAAGTAGCTATGTTGGTGGTTTGAAAAGTTCTTGGAATCATCACAAGAGGTCAGTGCTAGCACAACAAGTTGTTCATGTGATATTCATTGGACTGTTGACTGCAAATATGTGCCACATCAGTGCTCTTGGAAGAGAGCTGTGGTGGTGACGTGGCTCTGTTGTTGTTCCCATATAATGATTTGCAAAGATGGAAAAAATCGAGAGTCAAGCAGTGATTAAATACACAGTAAAGAAAGGTATGACAGCAAAGGACATTCATGCCAATTTCCAGAATACATTGGGCAACTCTGCTCCTTCATACTCAACTGTTTCCAAGTGGACAAATGAATTTAAATTTGTTCGGGAGTGCTTAGAGATGATCCATGCAGTGGTCAGCCAAGATATGCCACTACAGTGGTCAGCCAAGATATGTCACTACTCCAGAAATCATTGCAAAAGTGCACAAAGTAGTCATGATGGGTCACCAATTGAAAGTGCATGAAATTGCTCATGCATGCCAGATGTCATCTGGTAGGGTATATCGCATTTTAACTGAAGAATTAGAAATGAAAAGTACATCTGGATCAAAAGCAAGTGCCGGTGCCACAGCAAAATTACATGAACTAAGGTATGAACTGGTACCACATCCACCTTATTCACCTGATATGGCTCCTTCAGACTTCTGTCTCTTCCCAAAACTGAAATTTTTTCTTGGTGGATGAAGATTCACTTCAAACGAAGAATTGATAGCTGGAGTTGACAATTATTTTGCAGGCCTGGAGGAAACTCATTTTCGAGATGGGATCAAGGCACTGGAACATTGTTGGACCAAGTGCATTAATCTACAAGGAGACTACATTGAAAAATAAAAAAGTTTCAGTGATGTAAGTACTTTTTTTCTATTCCATTCCGTGAACTTTTCAAACCACCCTCGAACAATCGCTAAGTAGTGGAAAGGCTTTAGGACTAGGTGAGATACCTATAAGATACTATGAAGATTGTGCAAAAGAACTTGCTCCCCTTCTAGCAGTAATTTATTGTAAATCACTTGAGCAAAGAAAGGTACCAAACAACTGGAGAAAAGCACTTGTCATTCCTGTTTTTAAGAAAGGCCATAAGACACACAATTATGGACCTGTATTGTTGACGTTCAGTCTGTTGTAGAATTATGGATCATGTTTTATGCTCAAGAATTATGATGTTTTTAGAAAATGAACATCTGCTCTGTAAAAATCAATAAGGATTTCGCAAACAGAGATCCTGTAAAACTATCGATTTTGTTCTGTTAAGAGTGACATGTTGA
Source organism: Schistocerca piceifrons (assembly GCF_021461385.2). NCBI lineage: Eukaryota > Metazoa > Arthropoda > Insecta > Orthoptera > Acrididae > Schistocerca > Schistocerca piceifrons. The sequence goes on from NC_060139.1 coordinate 344,505,842, forward strand.
GTTCTGTCTCCAAGAAAGTCTTGAATCCAATCACAAGTCTGTTTCAATACACCATAAGCTTGTATCTTTTCATTAAATCGCAATGTGGGACAGTGTCAAATGCCTTACTGAAATCAAGGAAAGTGGCAACAACCTGTGTGCCATTGTCCACTGTGCTGTGGACCTCATGGAGGAACACAGCAAGTTGCTGTTTACAATATATATAAATATCTAGTAGAAAGTGTCGGATGCTCTTTAAGGCTAATTGCAGATGATTCAGTTGTCTATGCTAAAGTGGCAAAGCCAGAAGATAGTAAGAATTTGCAGAACAATCTGCAGGGAATTGCAGAATGATGCAAGCTCTGGGAGTTGACCCTGAATGTAAATAAATTTAACATATTGCGCACACATAGGAAAAGAAATCCACTACTGTACAGCTACACTATTGATGACAAACAGCTGGAGACAGCATCTGCCATAAAATATCTAGGCATAACTATCCAGAGTGACCTTAAGTGGAATTACCACATAAAACAGATAGTGGAAAAAGCAGATACCAGACTCAGATTCACCGGAAGAATCTTAAAGAAATGTAACTCATCCATGAAAGAAGGTACTTATAAGGTTCTTGTTTGCCCTATTCTTGAGTATTGCTCATCTATCTGGGATCCCTATCAGGTAGGACTGATAGAGGAAATAGAGAAGATCCAGTGAAAAGATATGCATTTCATCATGGGATTATTTAACTGCTGAGAGAGCATTACAAAGGTGCTAAACACTGGCAGACATTACAAGAGAAGTTATGTGCTTAATGGAGAGATTTAATACTGAAATTTCAGGACAGCATTTTTCAGGTGGAGTCAGACAATATATTGCTTCCCCCCACATACATCTCACTTATTGACCACGAGAAGAAAATTCAAGAACTTAGAGCCAATATAGAGGCTTACCAACAATCATTCTTCCCACACGCTATTCGGGAGTGGAACAGGATTGGAGGGATCAGATAGTAGTGCCGAAAGTGCCCTCTGGCACACACCATTAGGTGGCTTGTGGAGTATGATGTAGATTTAGATGTGAAGGAGATGTGCAAAATATATGACTTGAATACATATGTGGGCAAAGAGTGTTAGAGTAGTATTGGACTGCTTTATCAAACTCTCTTTGCATGCCAGGAAATACATCAGTCTCTGAAATGTAGGTTACCCTTCACAAGAGATGCATAGGGAGAGTAGTATGGAGCTGCTTTATTAACATGTTTTGCAAGGGCTACACATGTGGATGGGCACAGCTAGGGGAGATTGAGATGGATAGAGGAGGGAATGACAGAGAGAGGCTGGAGGAAGATTTGGATATTGAGAGAGGGAGAAGGAGGGGCTGGACAGAGTGATGGAGAAAGGAGGGGAGTGAAAGAGAGAAGTGGGTCGGAGATGGATAGGGAGAGAGTGGAGGAGGAGGTGAGCTAAGAGAGAGTGGAGAAGAAAAAGGTGGACTTGGGGGGGGGGGGGGGAGGAGAGGGACAAATTGAGAGGGGAGAAGGGGACAGACAGAGAGAGGGGGAGCAGGAGATGTCCAGAGAGAGAGGGAGGGGGGGAGGAAATGTTCAGAGAGAGGGGCAGGAGGAGAGGACAGAAGGAAGAGGAAGGAGAGAGAGGTGGAGAAGACAGGTGGGAAGGTGTATGGAATTGTGGACAGATGGAAAAGGTGGAGGGGAAGGAGGAGACAAAGAGATACAGGGGTAGGAGGATACTGATAGAGGAAGGGAGGAGGAAGATAAGATCAGAGAGAGTGGGTGGATGACATAGACAAAGAGAGGGAGGAGCAGATGAAGAGAGAGAGAGAGACTGGTGAGGAGGTGCTAAACAGATGGAGGTGGGAGGATGAGGCGGACAGGGAGATGGAGAGAAGAAGAGGCGGACTCAGAGTGGAACAGGAGGAGTTGTGCGCAATACATGTGTTGAATACATACATGCGCAAAGCCCCAGGGAAAAGGCTTGTTGTGTGTAAAGAGCACATGCCTTGGTATGTTTCAATCACTACAAAGACTTAGTGCATACTAAAGTACTGTATTCTCATGTACTTTTGAATTGTGTGCTACCACTTGGTAAAATAATACCATATCCCACTTATCAATATGACTTCTGACACAGTGACTCAATATGTCCCATACTGTCCTGTGAATTCGTTCTGTTATGCCACTTGCTTGCAGGTGTAACATGCCTATTCTTAATTTATGAATTCATAACAAATGACAAAGTTACTTCATCTGCTACTAAACTCGTCTTTTGTATTAGCATTCAGAATAATAAGATTTAATAATATTCAGCAAACCTCACCAGAACAGTGGTCTGATCTCTAAAGTACTTCTTAATACCTGAATCTCACAAAAGAGAAAATGTTGAAATGTTTATTGAAAATAACTATCCTGAATGGTTTTTTAGAAATGGTTTCCATATCTAATTTTTTCTCTTCTTCAGATTACTCAGTGTTCCTCCTTGGTGCAGCATGTCTTGAGGTATATTTCCAGCTGTAAGAAGAAAGGCTTGTTTGTTTATGTGTATTAATATTATAAATGAAATGTTGCAAGTCTTTGTGCAGTTAGTTTCCCCACCTTTAATAACTCATTTGAAAAATCACAATATAAATTAACTTGAAATGACACAAATCTATCGAATAAATATGTATGCCGCAAAACCAAAACAGCTTACTCCACACTCACAACTACTCAATCCCACCAAAACCAAAATGAACAAAGATACTCCTAACTGTACAAACATAGTGTTTAATAATAAGATCAATACAACAAACAAAAACAATCTCATGTGCGGTTAATAATTTTGACTTGGTTACTATAATTAACATTATGATTGCTGTAATGTTATTATAGAAGTTGTAAATAATAATTTATGTTACTGTTCTTTTTTTTTCATTCTCCAAGATTATAAATTGTGATTGACAATTTTTTTTTGCATTACTAACTTCATCAAAATTGACTCTTCTCTATACATATTTTTACATTCATACATAAATAAATAATACTTTAATGTCTGTTTGGATGTAAATTAAAATAAAAATTAATATTATCTGTCAAAAATTACTGGATCGTGTTCTGAATTTATTGTAGGTATCATGTTGTATACTAGAAAATAAAAGCATAACACCAACCCAGTTCCATTATAACTTCGAATATGAAGTTAGTACCTGGTCTGTATTCATGGTGTCTGGTGTACTGAACTTTAAGAACCAATTGTTAACCATGGTGTGCATCACTGTTTTGAAATAGTTACCATTTAAAGAAGCACAAAAAGTTACATGTTACCATGAACACACAATGATTCCCTGTTAGTGAGTGCCCAAAAGAACCTAAGATGTCCAGCCCAGTCATCTCAAACAGATTGCTGATCTCCAATAATGTCTGCAGTGAAATGCACTGATGATGACTTAATTCATCTCATTGTGTGCATTGTACACAGTTCTTTACATACTGTTTTGCATCCTGTTTATGCTTCTGCTTATGTTTGGCTGTGGGTCACACTGTTGTTCTATGACTTACATTTACTACTAATTTGTGATCATTTGCCTGTTTTAACACTTCAGTATTATGAATAGGGTACATTGCTACTCACTATATAGATGAAACATTGAGTCACAAACAGGAACAATGAAAAGACTGCTGTATATTTAAGCTTTCAATGTAGAGAGCACACACATGTTTACGTAAGCACAACTCACACACACATGACCACTGTCTCTGGCCACTGCAACCAGTCAGCAGACAGCAACTGCACCTAATGGGAGCAGTGATCTTACACAGATAGGGTAAAGAGGAGGCATGGGGCAGAGAGGGAGAGGGATAGCAGGGTAGGTGTGGGAGAGGTGTAGTGGTGTTTGGGGAGGCATGTGGAGATGTGGTGGGGACAGGGTAGGTCTGCTAGGTGCAGTTGGGAGGTTTGGAAGGGTAGGGCTGCTAGGTACAGTTGGGAGGTTTGGACGGGGCAGGGGCGAGGGGGGGGGGGGGGGGGAGGCACAGTGGAAAAAGAGAGAAGTGGTGGAGGGGAAAACAGACTAGTGAGTGCATTGGTGGAATAGAAAGCCGTGTAGTACTGGAGTGGGAGCAGGGAAGGGAATAGATGGGTGAAGACACGAACTAATGTGGGTTGAGGAAAAGACAGATGGGCTTGTTAGCAGTCATACCCACGTAGAAAGCAGCGTAGTGGTTGCAGCATAGTTTGTATATCATATGGCTGGTTTCAAAGTTACCCCTTCCTCTGATGAGGTAGGGCATGCCTGTGACCAGACTGAAGAAGATGGTGATGGGGTGGATGTATGATGAGACAGTCTTGCATCTAGGTCTATTGCAAGGATATAAACCATGAGGCAGTGGATTGAGAGCAAGTGTGGAATAGACATGGACTGCAATATTGTGTAGGTTTGGATGCTGCAACCTCTTTGCTTCTTTCTACGTGGGTATGCCAACTAACAACCTGTTGTCCACATGAATGGCCACTGACAAACTGTGAACAAGAGACTGCTGGACCATCCAGTTGCTGAACATTCTGCCAAAAACAATGCACTTCACTTCAGTAACTGCTTCACAGTCTGCACCATCTGGAACCTTACTATCAACACCAGTTTTTCTGAAATGTGCAGGTGGGAACTTTCCCTGCAGTGTATCTTACATTCCCGTAACCTCCCTGGCCTCAAATTTTGCTAGTATCTGTCCTCCACCTATCTACCTCTTTGCCTTCTTCCACTCCAGCACTGCGCAGCCTTCTATTTGATGAACACATCTGTTGTTGTTGTTGTTGTTGTTGTTGTGGTCTTCAGTCCTGAGACTGGTTTGATGCAGCTCTCCATGCTACTCTATCCTGTGCCAGCTTCTTCATCTCCCAGTACTTACTGCAATCTATATCCTTCTGAATCTGCTTAGTGTATTCATCTCTTGGTCTCCCTCTATGATTTTTACCCTCCACGCTGCCCTTCAATGCTAAATTTGTGATCCCTTGATGCCTCAGAACATGTCCTATCAATCGGTCCCTTCTTCTTGTCAAGTTGTGCCACAAACTCCTCTTCTCCCCAATTCTATTCAATACCTCCTCATTAGTTATGTGATCTACCCATCTAATCTTCTGCATTCTTCTGTAGCACCACATTTCGAAAGCTTCTATTCTCTTCTTCTCCAAACTATTTATCGTCCATGTTTCACTTCCGTACCTGGCTACACTCCATACAAATACTTTCAGAAATGATTTCCTGACACTTGAATCTATACTCAATGTTAACAAATTTCTCTTCTTCAGAAATGCTTTCCTTGCCATTGCCAGTCTACATTTTATATCCTCTCTACTTCGACCATCATCAGTTATTTTGCTCCCCAAATAGCAAAACTCCCTTACTACTTTAAGTGTCTCATTTCCTAATCTAATTCCCTCACCATCACCTGACTTAATTGACTACATTCCATTATCCTCATTTTGCTTTTGTTGATGTTCAGCTTATATCCTCCTTTAAAAACACTGTCCATTCTGTTCAACTGCTCTTCCAAGTCCTTTGCTGTCTCTGACAGAATTACAATGTCATCGGTGAACCTCAAAGTTTTTATTTCTACTCCATGGATTTTAATACCTACTCTGAATTTTACTTTTGTTTCCTTTACTGCTTGCTCAATATACAGATTGAATAACATCGGGGAGAGGCTACAACCCTGTCTCACTCCATTCCCAACCACTGCTTCCCTTTCATGCCCTTCAACTCTTATAACTGCCATCTGGTTTCTGTACAAATTGTAAATAGACTTTCGCTCCCTGTATTTTACCCCTCCCACCTTCAGAATTTGAAAGAGAGTATTCCAGTCATCATTGTGAAAAGCTGTCTCCAAGTCTACAAATGCTAGAAATGTAGGTTTGCCTTTCCTTAATCTTTCTTCTAAGATAAGTTGAAAGATCAGTATTGCCTCATGTGTTCCAATATTTCTGTGGAATCCACACTGATCTTCCCCGAGGTCGGTGTTACTCTTTTGCAGCTGTGACTTATTAAACTGATTGTTCGGTAATTTTCACATCTGTCAACACCTGCTTTCTTTGGGATTGGAATTATTATAGTCTTCTTGAAGTCTGAGGGTATTTCGCCTGCCTCATACATCTTGCGCACCAGATGGTAGAATTTTGTCAGGACTGGCTCTCCCAAGGCCATCAGTAGTTCTAATGGAATGTTGTCTACTCCCGGAGCCTTGTTTCGACTCAGGTCTTTCACTGCTCTGTCAAACTCTTCACACAGTATCATGTCTCCCATTTTATCTTCATCTACATCCTCTTCCATTTCCATAATATTGTCCTCAAGTACATCGCCCTTGTATAGACCCTCTATATACTCCTTCCATCTTACTGCTTTCCCTTCTTTGCTTAGAACTGGGTTTCCATCTGAGCTCTTGATATTCATACAAGTGGCTCTCTTTTCTCCAAAGGTCTCTTTAATTTTCCTGTAGGCTGTATCTATCTTACCCCTAGTGAGATAAGCCTCTAGATCCTTACATTTGTCCTATAGCCATCCCTGCTTAGCCATTTTGCACTTCCTGTTGATCTCATTTTTGAGACGTTTGTATTTCTTTTTGCCTGCTTCATTGACTGCATTTTTATATTTTCTCCTTTCATCAATTAAATTCAATATTTCTGTTGTTACCCAAGGATTTCTACTAGCGCTCATCTTTTTACCTACTTTATCCTGTGCTGCCTTCACTACTTCATCCCTCAGAGCTACCCATTCTTCTTCTACTGTATTTCTTTCCCCCATCCCTGTCCATCGTTCCCTTATGTTCTCCCTGAAACTCTGTACAACCTCTGGTTTAGTCAGTTTATCCAGGTCCCATCTCCTTAAATTCCCACCTTTTTGCAGTTTCTTCAGTTTTAATCTACAGTTCATAACCAATAGATTGTGGTCAGAGTCCACATCTGCCCCTGGAAATGTCTTACAATTTAAAACCTGGTTCCTAAATCTTTGTGTTACCATTATATAATCTATCTGATACCTTCTAGTGTCTCCAGGATTCTTCCATGTATACAACCTTCTTTTATGATTCTTGAACCAAGTGTTAGCTATGATTAAGTTATGCTCTGTGCAAAATTCTACCAGACGGTTTCCCCTTCATTTCTTACCCCCAATCCATATTCATCTACTATGTTTCCTTCTCTCCCTTTTCCTACTATCGAATTCCAGTCACCCATGACTATTAAATTTTCGTCTCCCTTCACTACCTGAATAATTTCTTTTATCTCATCATACAGTTCTTCATCATCTGCAGAGCTAGTTGGCATATAAACTTGTACTACTGTAGTAGGCTTCAGCTTCATGTCTATCTTGGCCACAATAATGTGTTCACTATGCTGTTTGTAGTAGCTTACCCGCACTCCTATTTTTTTTTTTATTCATTATTAAACCTACTCTTGCATTACCCCTATTTGATTTTGTATTTACAACCCTGTATTCACCTGACCAAAAGTCTTGTTCCTCCTGCCACCGAACTTCACTAATTCCCACTATATCACATTTAATTATCTGCCTCATTAATTGCTATAACAACACAAAAATCACATATTTTGGGAAGAGAGACATTCTATATCGTGTATACATATTAAATAACACTAAGAAATAATCTACTATTTTGTGATAACCCAAACTAAAAGCTCTATGAAGCTTTGTTTCTTTGTACTGATAACCATTTACTTCAGCTAACAATTATCTTTCTGACTGAGTGTCATAATTACAAATTATTATTTTTACCCTTTGCAATTTTGTGTTGCGTTAGTTCATTAGCTCATTTAGATGCATTTAATTACAGATTATAATTGTTTTCTTTATTTTTTAGGTTTTTGTTGTCTCTGCTTATTATATTATTATGAAACAGGCAATGAGTGATTCATTTCCAAGAGCTATTACAGCACTAGCTGAAGGTCTCATTTCTGGCAAGCGCATTGAGGTAATATGCTGGACATCTATAAAAAGAATTAAAAGTCTGAGCACCATTACGTATTTGTAAGATAGCTGACCATATTTACGTATCTCCACAGAACTTTCTCAACAACGGTGAAATAAAGCCAGTGAACCTAGGTAATATTCATAAGAGAAGTGTTGTTGTTCATTCGAAAACTGAAAAGGGATATGCAGAGAAAGAAATTCCTTGTATAAAATTAATAGATGTCACAGCCAAATGGGAAAGCAGTGCTGAAGATACTTTAAAGAATGTGACTCTCAAAGTTGTTCCAGGGAAGCTGTTTGCCATTATAGGGCCAGTAGGTTCAGGAAAGGTTTGTATAAAAGATACTCTTTCTCATATGTTTCTCTGTATTGAGGAAAGTGTGAACTACATTGTGTTGTTTAATGTAGTATTTTGATGTAATAAAATATTTTGTTTTCTCAGCCATACTTTTTCATATTTAAAGTATTATAATTGAACTTGAGCTTGAAATTTCTGTACCTATCAAGAGATTGGAAGTGAGTATTTCAGAACTTAGATCATAAAATTATAACAATGGAAACTTTTCATCATGTGTAAGCAATAGTGATTGCCATGTTATCAGCCTGTCCGGGACTAATTTTTAAAAACTCTCTGCACTGTTATAAAATGGGAATATAATGTGTAGTGATGATTAATAAGTCATAGAGGATTCTTTTTCCCCCACTTTATACTTCTTTTAGATGAACATGCATTATCTTATCTCACATTGCACCCTCTTTCCTACTGTTATGACTCTCCTCTCATCCCTATTAAGATAAGCAGGCCTAAGAATAATATTACATTATGTTCTTATCAGCCCCAGAAATTTATACAAGCTCTTATAAATCAAAAGATTCAATACATTCCTGTAAACAGTAGATTAATGCTTGTAAGTTAAGTGAGGCTTTATTAAGTACAGGCCACTAATCCATCAATGGTTTTAGTATTATGTTATACTGTACAACATCAACCCTTATTTTTTAGATGGAAATTCAAATTTTGACAAATACATTACTAGTTGAGTGAGGAGATGAGATTATTCAGCTAAATCTACTGCACTTTTTTAAAATAATATGCTGTTGTTTTTGTTTCTGTTGCTATCATTATTTATAGGTATTAGTAATCTCACTACAGAGACAAGGCTAAATCATATAAGTTGCCCTTTCTTTCATATAGCAGCCCATTTTCAATCTGGGCATTACCAGTGTCCATCCCTCTACACTTTCTTGTAGTGTGATGTGCTAGTTCTAGTCACTTCATTGATTAGTTAGTTAGTTACTTGTTCCATAGATCTGAAGTGCAGTGTTACGTGCAGTGTAATGCTGTGTGCAAGTGATTGCCATTTGTAATTATTATCTCTGGTGCAGTCTCTGACTTATGTTTCCTCATCTTTTTATTATTATTATTATTATTATTATTATTATTATTATTATTTTATGCTATTCTGTTGTTTAATTTTCTAGTAAAGGAGTCGTATGAGTTATGTTGTGTTTTATGTTGCAATTAAGTAAATACAACTAGTCTCGCAACATTGATGACCCTGACGTGTAGTCCGACGGTTACTAACATGAAATTTGATGATCACTAATGCTCCATATCGTGCCACATCACGTTAAATATGAACATTTGCATCAGCCGCATTGTGCATCTTCTGTGTTCCATTTTGCCATAACTCACGTTGGCAGACCAACCAACAACTGCAGAAGTGTCTACTGGTGCAGTAAATAATCACATGATAGTAAAACTGCCACCATTTTGGCAACAGAATCCCGTGCTGTGGTGTGCTCAAGTAGAAAGTTAATTTGTGCTAGCGCACGTCTCCACGGACAAAATGAAGTGCAGTTATGTAGTTGCTGCACTCAATGAAGAAATGGCCACAGAAGTACAAGATATTCTGGCATCACCACTGAATACTGATCATTACACAACCATCAAGAATGCTCTGATCACCTGGCTCTCGCAGTCCAAGGTGAAGAGATTGGAGAAGTTACTCTGCACAGAGGAGCTAGGTGATCACACGTTATCACAGCTACTACGCCGACTGCTTAAATTAGCAAGCAACATGGTCAGTGACGACTTTTTGCAGAATATCTGGCTATCGCGCCTGCTACCCGACTCGCAGAAAATATTGACAGAGTGTGCCGGCGATCTGGATGCACTCACGCAAACCATGTATCGCATAGCGGAAACGTATCCATCTGCATGTGTGTGTCGCAACAGTTTGCTCACAACCCCGAGCAGGTAACACTCTCGCCGCACTACAAGCATAGGTTGCCGGGCTCACCGTGCAAGTAGCTGCATTGTGGACCCAGACTACCAGCTGCCAATCTCGTCACCACAACTCACCAGGTAAGCGCAGCCACTCACCTTCATCAACAAAAATCTGTTGGCATCACCAATGGTACGGTTCCAAGGCATGCAAGTGTAAACTGCCATGTGAACAGGGAAACTCAGCAGGAAGTCAGTGATGATGGCCATTGGCTCTCCAGATGGCAGTCGTCGACAGTTTATAATGGAACATAGCACAACGTTACAGTATTTGGTAGAGACAGGTGCTGACATGTCAGTCTATCCATCTGCCTGTCTGCCATGTCACAAATGTAATGACTGCCACCTTTTTGTGGCCAATGGTTCGGTTGTGTCACATTAGTTTTGAACTTGGGCCTACGGTGCAAATTTGAATGGTAATTTGTCATAGCAGATGTGATGCACTCCATACTAGGAGCAGATTTTTTATCATTTTATGGGCTCCTGCCTGACCTCCATCACTGACGCCTTCTTGACACTATTACCAACCTAGCAAGCCAAGGTCGACTGCGTTGTGTGGAAGACACAGCAGTACAAGTGGTTACTGGTGATTCTCCATTTATAGAACTTCTCAGACAGCTCCCATAGATCACATGCCACACTCCCACACTAGCACCTGTGCAGCATTCGACAGTGCACTATATTTTGACTACACCTGGGCCACCACCACATGCTCGACCATGCCATTTGACACCCCAGAAACTGAAGATAGTTAAACAGGGAATCTGCCACCCATTGAGCAGTAGTTGGTCATCTCCTCTACACATGGTACCAAAGAAGAATAATGGATGGTGTCCATGCAGCGACTACAGACAGCTCAATGCTAGAACCATTCCAGATCATTATCTAGTCCTGCATATCAAAGATTTTACCTTCAATGTCCACGGTAAGTGAATCTTTTCTACGTTGGACTTAGTTAGCGCATTTTACCAGATACCTGTAGCACCTGATGACGTTACTAAGACTTCCATCTGCATGCCATTCAGATTCTTTGAATTTACCCAAATGCCTTTTGGACTTTGTAATGTTGCCCAAATGCTTCAGCGGTTCATGAATGAAGTGACATGTGAGTTACACTTCTGTTATGTGTATATTGACAACATTTTGGTCATGTCAAATTCAGAGGCAGAACACCTATCACACTTACGACAGATCTTCACTCATTTACGTGCACATGGCCTGCTCAAAAACACATCAAAGTGCATTTTTGGAGCAGCTGAAGTGCAGTTTGTAGGCTACACTATTAACGCTCAAGGAGACACTATACTGAATTTTCCCCAGCCTATGGCGGTTAAAGAATTATGTAGATTTCTTGGCATAATGAATTTTTACTGTCTATTTGTTCGCAATCATGCCTTCTTAGATACACCACTGAATAAGTTCTTGCAAGATACACCAAAGCTGAAAGACAAACTCCAGTGGGACAGTGAGGTCAAGCTGGCATTTAACAAGCTGAAGACTGCCATTGCAGAAGCTACATTGTTAGCGCACCCAGTTCCACAGGCGCTTCTCACCCTGATGGTTGACACATCTGCAACTGCAATCGGTGCTGCACTGCAACAACAAATAGACGGGCACTGGGAGACCTTAGCCTTTTTCAGTAAAAAGCTATCATCAACTCAAAAGAATTGGTCCACATATGATCGCAAACTGTATGCTATGTATGCTGCTATTAAGAAATTTCATCAGATGTTGGAGGACAGCAGTTCACTCTCATCACAGACCATAGGCCACTAACATATGCTTTCCGCTAGGGTCCTGAGAAGGCATCGCAATGTCTGCTGTGACACCTTGACTATATCAGACAGTTCACCACCAATATTGTCCACGTAGAAGGAGAACTAAATGTTCCAGCTGATGCACTCTCCAGGATTGAAGCAATTACTGAAGCAGTTGATTTTGTAGCTCTCTCGCTGTAGTGCAACAATCTGATTGTGAGCTCCGAGATATGTTGGTGCAGTCATCAGGCCTACAACTCCGCTGTCTTACACTGCCACTGTCAAATGTGCTGCTGTATTGTGATGTAGCCACCAATGAATCGAGACCTTTTGTGACTATTGACTTTTACCAACAGGCAATCACATCTTTACATAACTTGTCGCACCCTGGAATATGAGCCACTACCAACATTTCTCTTTTCATTTTGACTGACGACCCTATCACATTCAAGCTTCTGACAGTCCATGCCCCGACTCGTAGAATGTTATCCTTTCATTGGTCACTCAATCATTATCTCATGGTCAGGTCCCCATTGGCAGTCCCATTCCAGAGATCCAAATGGGGGACTATTCCAGAATGTTCTGCCAATGGAGAGATCATCATGACGCTTTTCAATTACAGGCCACATGCCCTGTGGATATACGTTATGTGTCTTTAGTGCAGTGGTTTACTTTGCCTTCTGCATCCTCATGCTGTTGATCACTGCTGATTGTTCTGCCATTAGGGCAGTTCCCCACTCCTAGGACAAGGCAGTGCCCTGATCCTCTGTCTGCTCCTCCACCCTCTTTGAAAAGGTCATTGGCAGAAAGAGGGTGACTTCTTATGCCTGAAGTCTTTGGCTGCCAATACTGATTTTTAATCAAAATTTAATTAGTGATGGGATTCAGACCCATGACCGTGGACATTTTGGTTACTAATCTTTATTTTAAGAGTAATCTCATTTTGTTCATTGCACTTGTTTGGGGCGGACATCCCATGACACCCGTTGAAATTCTTTGTTGATCCATACACTCAGTTTTTTTTTTTTTTTTTTTTTTTTTTTTGGAGTGGGCAGCTAGTTGTCTGACTGAACACACTGAGCTATCTTGACAGCTACCCATAGACCACGGGAGAATAAGCTCTTATCACCTGAAATAGGGTCTCTTTCAAGCAGGTCACATTTTCCAGTCATCCAGGGTCCAAATGATTTGGTCACGGTGTTGTTATTTGATGAAACTCTCCATGCTACTCTATCCTGTGCAAGCTTCTTCATCTCCCAGTACTTACTGCAACCCACATCCTTCTGAATCTGTTTAGTGTATTCATCTCTTGGTCTCCCTCTACGATTTTTACCCTCCCCACTGCCCTCCAATACTAAAATCGTGATTCCTTGATGGCTCAGAACATGTCCTACCAACCTGTCCCTTCTTCTAGTCAAGTTGTGCCACAAATTTCTCTACTCCCCAATTCTGTTCAATACCTCCTCATTAGTTATGTGATCTACCCATCTAATCTTCAGCATTCTTCTGTAGCACCACATTTCAAAAGGTTCTATTCTCTTCTTGTCTAAACTATTTATCATCCATGTTTCACTTCCATACGTGGTTACACTCCATACAAATACTTTCAGAAATGACTTCGAAACACTTAAATCTATACTCCTTTTAAGACACTGTCCGTTCCCTTCAACTGCTGTTCCAAGTTCTTTGCTGTCTCTGACAGAATTACAATGTCATCGGCAAACCTCAGAGTTTTTATTTCTTCTCCATGGATTTTAATACCTACTCCAAATTTTTCTTTTGTTTCTATTACTGCTTGCTCAACATACAGATTGAATAACATTGGGGATAAGCTACAACCTGTCTCACTACCTTCCCAAGCACTGCTTCCCTTTCATGCTCCTCAACACTTATAATTCCATTCTGGTTTCTGTAAAAATTGTAAATAGCCTTTTGCTCCCTGTATTTTACCCCTGCCATAATCAGAATTAGAAAGAGTGTATACCAGTCAACTTGTCAAAAGCTTTCTCTAAGTCTACAAATGCTAGAAATGTAGGTTTGCATTTGCTTAATCTGTCTTCTAAGATAAGTCGTAAGGTCAGTATTGCCTCACATGTTCCAGTGTTTCTATGAAGTCCAAACCGATCTTCCCCGCGGTCAGCTTCTACCTTTTCCCATTCGTCTGTAAAGAATTCACGTTAGTATTTTGCAGCTGTGACTTATTAAACTGATAGTTCGGTAGTTTTCACATCTGTCAACACCTGCTTTCTTTGGGACTGAAATTATTATATTCTTCTTGAAGTCTGAGGGTATTTCACCTGTCTCGTACATCTTGCTCACCAGATGGTAGAGTTCTGTCAGGGCTGGCTCTCCCAAGGCTATCAGTAGCTCTAATGGAATATTGTCTACTCCCGGGGCCTTGTTTCAGCTTAAGTCTTTCAATATTCTATCAAACTCTTCACGCAGTAGCATATCTCTCCCGTTTCATCTTCATCTACATCCTCTTCCATTTCCATAATATTGTCCTCAAGTACATCCATCACCCTTGTACAGACCCTCTATACACTCCTTCCATCTTTCTGCATTCCCTTCTTTGCCCAGAACTGGGTTTCCATCCAAGCTCTTCACATTCATACAAGTGGTTCTCTTTTCTCCAAAGGCCTCTTTAATTTTCCTGTAGGTAGTATCTTATCTTACCCCTAGTGATATATACCTCTACATACTTACATTTGTCCTCTAGCGATACCTGCTTAGATATTTTGCACTTCCTGTTGATCTCATTTTTGAGACGTTTGTATTTCTTTTTGTCTGCTTCATTTACTGCTATTTTATATTTTCTCCTTTCATCAATTAAATTCAATATTTCTTCTGTTACCCAAGGATTTCTACTAGACCTCGTCTTTTTACCTACTTGATCCTCTGCTGTCTTCACTGCTTCATCCCTCAAAGATTCCCATTCTTCTTCTACTGTATTTCTTTCCCCCATTCCTGTCAATTGTTCCCTTATGCTCTCCCTGAAACTCTGTACAACCTCTGGTTTTTTGAGTTTATCCAGGTCCCATCTCCTTAAATTCCCACCTTTTTGCAGTTTCCTCAGTTTTAATCTACAGTTCATAACGAATAGATTGTGGTCAGAGTCCACATCTGCTCCTGGAAATGTCATATAATTTAAAACCTGATTCCTAAATCTATGTCTTACCATTACATAATCTACTTGAAACCTTCCAGTATCCCCAGGCTTCTTCCATGTATAAACCTTCTTTTATGGTTCTTGAACCAAGTGTTAGCTATGATTAAGTTATGCTCTGTGCAAAATTCTACCAGGCACCTTCCTCTTTCATTTTCTTACTCCCAATCCACATTCACCCACTACATTTCCTTCTCTTCCTTTTCCTACTATCGAATTCCAGTCACCCATGACTATTAAATTTTTGTCTCCCTTCACTATCTGAATAATTTCTTTTATGTCATCATGCATTTCACCAATATCTTCGTCATCTGCAGAGCTTGTTGGCATGTAAACTTGTACTACTGTAGTAGGTGTGGGCTTCACGTCTATCTCGGCCACAATAATGTGTTCATTATGCTGTTTGTAGTAGCTTACCCGCACTCCTATTTTTTTTTTTTTTTTTTTTTTTTATTCATTATTACACCCACTCCAGCATTTCCTCTATTTGATTTTGTATTTATAACCCTGTATTCACCTGACCAGAAGTCTTGTTCCTCCTGCCACCGAACTTCACTAATTCCCACTATATCTAACTTTAACCTATCCATTTCTGTTTTTAAATTTTCTAACCTACCTGCCCGATTAAGGGATCTGACATTCCACACTCCGATCCGTAGAACGCCAGTTTTCTTTCTCCTGATAATGATGTCCTCTTGAGTGGTCCCCACCCAGAGATCCGAATGGGGAACTATTTTACCTCCAGAATATTTTACCCATCGTCATTTAACCATACAGTAGAGTTGCATGCCCACAGGAAAATTACGGATGTAGTTTCCCCTTGCTTTTCAGCTGTTCACAGTACCAGCATGATGAAACTTCTTTATTTATGTTTTACCTGAACTGAAATAAATGAGAAGTGAAAGTTCTATGTTATTACTTAAATTGCTTAATGCAACTTCTGAAACTGCTGAGTGCCACTGAATGTACTGTCACTTTGCTTGTCTTAATCGTTTGAACACTGACCTACAAAATTTTCCCTGACAAATACAACTCAGACTTATTTTATTAATTTATTTCCCCCTATATACCAGGATAACGAAATCTCACTATTAATTAACACAAAAGAATGGCCCTGAATTAGAAAAAATTCTTACAACAACCCATACATTTCATAAGTCACTTACCTCACATAAAATCTTCATGACACAAACTACAGCAAACACAGCAAGTATACAGCCAGCTAAATGAAAAGCTTCTAACTACTATAGTCTCTAACTACTAATAGGCATGTGGTTAACAAAGGAAAGATTTTATTGCAGAGCAAATGATGTATTTAGCAGATTTTACCTTAATCATGTGTCATCCAGTTCCAAAAATTTTATAATCATCCATGACATCCAGTTCCAAAAATTATATAATCATCAATAATTCCATTACCCACATTTTACAATCCATGTCCAACAAATATTAAATCTCCATGACGGACACATGTCCAGACCGTCCGCTCATGCTAACACTGCTTCTAACCTCCATCGCTGCTAACTGTTAACTTCTAATAGCAACCAGCCACAGTGTCTCTTACAGAGGGTGCACAGCGCTGTCAGAAATATTAATGCAGTCTATAGCACTACACAGCACTGCCAACATACAAACACATAAACAGGCTACTTACAGTGAGCCCAGCAGAGATGCTGCATACGATGTCATTCAATTAGGGAAGACACTTGCGTCTGTTCTCTGCTTCCATAGTCCATCAATCCCATATTACACTGCACTGTCTAAAAGATACATTTGTCTCACTTTCCCAATTGTTTTCTGTGGCTATTTCACACAATGTTGCTTCTCTGTTAGCACTGACAAATTTATGCGAACCCTGCTGCTGTCTGCCATTATGTGAAGGCCTTCAGTCACTGCATTGTCTGTGGTGAAAGGTATTGCCTAAAATTTGGTGTTCTGGGCACACTATTGACATTGTCAATTGCAGAATATTTAATCCCCTAACAATCTGAGCACCCGTCTTAGGTTGTTTGCAGATGACGCTGTCGTTTTTTGACTAATAAAGTCATCAGAAGATCAAAACAAATTGCAAAATAGTTTAGAAAAGAAATCTGAATGGTGTGAAAATTGGCAGTTGACCCTAAATAACGAAAAGTGCGAGGCCATCCACATGAGTGCTAAAAGGAATTTGTTAAACTTTGGTTACACGATAAATCAGCCTACTCTAAAAGCCATATATTCAACTAAATACCTAGGTATTACAATTACAGACAACTTAAATTGTAAGGAACACATAGAAAACATTGTGGGGAAGGCTAACGAAAGACGGTTTATTACTGGCAGGACACTTAGAGAATGTAACAGATCTACTAAGGAGACTGCCTACACTATGTTTGTCTGTCCGCTTTTAGAATACTGCTGTTCAATGTAGGATCCTTACCAGATAGGACTGATGGAGTACATCAAAAAAGTTCAAAGAAAGGCAGCATATTTTGTGTTATTGCGAAATACGGGAGAGAGTGTCACAGAAAGGATTTGGGCTGGGCATCATTAAAAGAAAGGCATTTTTCATTGCAACAGAATCTTCTCATGAAATTCCCATCACCAACTTTCTCCTCTGAATGCAAAAATATTTTGTTGACACTGACCTACGTAGGGAGAAACAATCACCATGATTAACCCTAGCATTACCAACGGGGGGGGCCTCGTAGGCCCACTGACTCAGTTTTTCTATGTTGTATCCACACCCTTTGATACATGAACTTGAAAGCAAAGGTAATTGTTCGTTATTGAATGTACTATTGAGTCATTACAGAATTTCGGAATAAAAATGTAATTAAAATTCATTTACTTGATTTAATTCTCTGTGGGCCTTAGAAGCCCACCCGTTGGTAATAGCAAGGAAAGATTTATGAGGTTGAGTCTCTCGTTTCAAATTCTAACCATGAAACGAATTTTGGCATTGTTGCCTTCAGACATATTATTATGAAGCAGACCATTGTTATTTTCAGTGTTTCTGCTGCTGTTGAACCAGCAACATGAGTAGACATCATTTACGTGATAGTTCCATTGAAAGAGTGCTAGAAGAAGTTTTGAACGAATCAGATTTAAAGGAAAGTGAAGTGGATGATGATGTGGAAGAAATTAGAACTGATTCATCGTCTGAGAATGAAGATGAGGTTGAAGCCAATCCACCAGATGATAATGATACAGAATGTGATAAATTCATTGCAAAAAGTGGACGAGAGTATATTACGAAGCCATCTCGACAATATCGGCGTTCTGTACAAAATATAGTGCGAGAAAGAATGGGGCTAGGACAACAAGGAAGAATTGCGTCTCCGAAAGAGGCTATAGAGCTCTTTTTTACACCTCAAATTATGAATCTAATAAAACTACACTCAAATGAAGAGGCTTCTCGACTAGGTATTCAGCACACAGATGAAGATGTGTTATTTTGTTATATAGGACTCTTGCTAATCATGGGTTCAAATCATGACAATAGGATACCTGTCCAAGATTTATGGTCTTTGCTTCAGGGCCGACAAGTGTACTATGGATCAATGAGTCGGACCCGATTTTTTGAATTGACTAAAATATTGAGGTTTGATGATAAGAACACAAGAGAAATTCGTCGCCAGACTGACAAGTTTGCTCCAATGAGGGAAATTTTTGAAAGCTTCAATTCTTCACTTCCATTGTATTTCATTCCTGGTCTACATACAACAGTGGATGAGATGTTGTCTTTGTTCCGTGGTCGCTGTCCATTCAAGGTGTTTCTAAAAGAAAAACCTGGAAAATACGGCATTCTAATTCGAATGCTGTCTGATTCTGAGACTAGATATGTGATCAGCATGGACATCTATACAGGCAAGTCAGGAAATACACAGCATTCAAATGGACCGATGGAAATTGTAAAGAGACTAATAAAACCTATTGAAAAATCAGGCCGTAATGTTACCACAGATCGGTACTATACTTCAGTGGAGCTTGCTGAGACTCTATGGAATGATTTTCACCTCACACTTGTTGGCACCCTACAGTCTAACAGACGACACATACCTGAAGAGCTGAAGACTACAACTGGCCGCAGTTTACACTCTTCCATCTTTGCTTATACTGACCCTCAGACACAGAGGCCACCAGTTACTCTTGCATCAACGCTAGTCCGCGAGAAGCCAAAACGACTGCTGTTGATGCTTTCAACTTATCACTCAGAAGGGGTGTTGAATGAAGACTCAAAAAAGACTAACATAAATCTTTTTTATAATTCTACAAAGGGAGGCGTGGACACCATAGACCAGATGGCAAGACACTACAGCACAAAGAGAGGAACAAGAAGGTGGCCTTTGTCCCTCTTCTACACACTCATTGACATAGCAGCAATAAATGCATATTCACTCTTCCTCCTCAACTTTCCGAATTGGAAAAAGAATTTACTAAACCGCAGAAGAGTTTTTATCACTAACTTAGGTCGCGAACTAATAAGATCTCAAGTAGATAAACGGGCACAAAATTTGTATGGACTTCAGAAGCCAGTAATAATGGCAATGGAAAGCATCACACAACGGAAGCTGAGCTGCTCTGTAGAACCATCATCCTCAACAGCAGAACCAGGAACACGTGGACGGTGCCACCTATGCTGCCAAGAAGCTGCATCTAAAAAGATCAAGTACAACAAGCTGGGAAAGTCAACTGTTACCTGCTCTCAGTGCCACAAACACGTCTGTGGGAAACACTGCAGGAAGACAGCGTTGTGTGAAAAATGCGTTGCAGAATGAGACAGTAAATTTTGTTTGCTTCATGTAGTGTATCGAATTAAAAAAGTCGTTTTTATAAGAAAACACTATTTTGAAACATTATTCCAAAAAATATATAAACTGAATCTCGTGATTTGTTCATTTTATTCCTATTATAATAACATCTTTTATTATCCAGTATACAAAAACAATGTCTAAGCATTTTGAATTGTTATTAGAGGTATCAGAAGTAAATAAACTTGATTTATGATAAAATAAATTGTGGTATTCTTTATGGGCCTTTGAGGCCCCCCCCCGTTGGTATTACATGTAACAAAAAATACGTTGGTAATGCTAGGGTTAAATAAGGGAAATCAGAGCTCGTACGGAAAGATATAGGTGTTCGTTCTTTCTGCGCACGATACGAAATTGGAATAATAGAGAATTATGAAGGTGATTCGATGAACCCTCTGCCAGGCACTTAAGTGTGATTTGCAGGGTATCTATGTAGGTGTAGATGTAGAAATGGTGAAGCGAACTTTTGTCTGGCCACACATGGACAAAGAGTGTAAGCGATATGTGCAACAATGTGTGGCCTGTCAACAGAATAAAGTTAGCTGGCATGTTAGGCCACCTCTTGGCACATTTATTTCTCCAATTCAGAGATTTGATCATGTCCACCTAGACCTAGTAGGACCTCTCCCACCATCGGAAGGATACACCTACTGTTTTACAGCCATCGATCATTTTACATGCTGGCCCGAGGTGTTCCCAATCACTGACATCACTGCTGAAACTGTCGTGACTGCATTCTTCAGGGGATAGATCGCCCATTTAGGAGTGCCATTACGAATCACAACAGACCAAGGAAGACAGTTTGAGTCACATTTGTTCAAAGCACTCTCTATCCTACTGGATGCAAGGCACATTAGAACTACAGCTTACCATCCATCAGCAAATGGTTTAATTGAATGCATGCACCGCCAACTGAAAGTGTCGCTTCATTGTCACAACTCACATTGGTGGACAGAGATGTTGCCCATTGTCCTCCTGGGTCTCTGTGTGTTGCTGAAAGAAGACCTGAACGCCACAGCTGCAGAGCTTGTTTATGGCCAAACGATACGACTTCCTGGTGAGTTCTTTGCTAATGTGCCTGACAATGGCATTGACACTTCAGATTTTGCACAAAAGCATCATACACAAATCTGGCAACTACGCCCCATTGCTTCAAGGGATCAGCAGACCGGTCGCCCATTTGTGTTTGACGAGCTACAGGAAAGCCAATATGTCTTCCTACAGCATGACGCAGTACGCAGGCTGCTGCAGCCATCCTATGACGGACCTTATCATGTCACCAGTAGGGAGGACAAGACAGTCAATGTTGATGTGATGGGTACACCAACCACCGTCTCCGTCGACAGGCTCAAACCGGCTTTCCGCCCTCCCTACACTGGTACGGATGCATCTACACACACTAAGGACGTGACCGAAGCTCCAGCCACTTCACTGCATGTCACAGGTCAGCCTCAACAGACATCTGAGGCTACCTCTAATGCATCATCAGCAGCCTGTGCATGACCTGTTGTAACCCTGTGTAGACGACATGTCCATTTCAACAAAAAGTACTGTTAACGCTAAGGGGGGAGTGGTCTTACGTGCAGTGTAATGCTATGTGTGAGTGATTGCCATTTGTAATTATTATATCTGGCACAGTCTCTGACTTATAGTTCCTCATTTGTTTTTGTGCTCTTCTGTTGTTTAATTTTCTAGTAAAGGAGTAATATGAGTTATGGTGTGTTTTTATGTTGCAATTAAGTAAATACAACTAGTCCCACAACAGATGAAATTCACAATAAACATTATGATGTGGAATGCATCAACAGAACAAACATATAACACTTATTTACAGCTAAAAAAATATTTATATTGCTACATGCTGGTCATGTACTAATTATTTTTTTCCTTTAAAAATGACTAATTATCTCTACTCTAGAATTCTTGTATGGTATAGAAAGAGTTGATAATGAGAAACACATTTAACCTACATTCAAAAACACTTTTGCTATCTGTCAGACATTTTATTTCCATGGGTAGATGGGTAGCTACATATTTCAACCCTTTCTGACCCAAACTTAGATTCATTAAATGATAGTGCAGGTCATTTTTCCTTCTAGTGTGGTACTTATGACTGTCTCTCTTACTCTCAAACTTAGATGGACTGTTGGTAACAAATTTCATAAATGAATAGATGTCCTGTGAGGCTGTCTTTAATATTAACAGCTGATTAAAGAGATACCTGGAAGATGTTCATGTATGTACTCAACACATTATTGTAATTACTTCTTTTGTACACCCCATCTTCCACAGGGATATCATCCATGTGGCAAGGGGCTGGGATTGGGCGTGGCATAGGGATGGACTAGGATGTTGTGGAGGTTGGTTGGCCAATGGAACACCACCACGGAAGGGATGAGAAGAATCTTGGATAGGATGTCTCTCATTTGAGGTCATTGTGATAGATAATCAGAACCATGATGCAGATGTGGTTCAGTTTTTCCAGTCATGGGTGGCATTGGGTGACGACGGAGGTACTCCTTTGTACCTGATTCTTGGGGTTGGTGGGAGGTTTGGGGCCGTATAGAGTTATGGCATAGGAAATCTGTGGACTAGCTCTTCTGATATCTTTAGCATACTGGGCAAGAGAATTATTGTCACTGCAAATATGCTGTCCCTTGGTGAGTAGGCTGTATGGCACGGATTTTTTGGCATGGATGGGATGGCAGCTGATGAAATGCAGGTACTGTTGGTGCTTGGTGAGTTTAATGTGGACTAAGTTTGGATGGAGCCATGAGAGAGGAGAAGGAGGTCAACATTCATGAAGGTGGCACATTGGGTTGAGAAGGACAAAGTGAAGTGGATGGGATGGAAGGTGTTGAGGTTCATATCAATAAACAAGAAGCAGATCAGTGGTTTGGTGTTTTGGAAGACTAGGAAGGTTTCCTCTAGATGACCCATGAACAGGTGGTCATTGGAGGGTGCCATGTGGGTGCCCATGGCTGTGTTGCAGATTTGTTTTTATACTTACCCTTCCAAGGAAAAGTAGTCAAAAGTAAAGATATAGTTTATAAGGTGTGTAAGGAATGAGGTGGTTTGTTTGGAGTCTGAAGGACGTTGGGAGAGAGGGATGAACTAGGATGCAGCAAGCCATGGGCATGAGGGATCTACATCATATTCCACAAGCCACCTTATGGTGTGTGGCAGAGGGTACTTTCAGTACCGCTATCTGATCTCTCGAACCCTGTTCCCTGTTACACTCATGAATAGTGCGTGGGAAGAATGATTGTCAGTAAGCCTCTGTATTGGCTCTAATTTCTCGAATTATCTCCTTGTGGTCAATATGTGAGATGTATGTGGGGGGAAGTAATATGTTATCTGACTCCTAGTGAAAAGTGATGTCCTGAAATTTCAATATTAAATCTCTCCATGATGCACAATACCTCTCTTATAACTTCTGCCAGTGGAGTTTGTTTAGCATCTCCATAATGCTCTCTCACCAGCTAAACAATCCCGTGATGAAATGCGCTGGTCTTCATTGGATCTTCTCTATCTCCTCTATTAGTCCTATCTGATAGGGATCCCAGATAGATGAACAATACTCAAGAATCAGGTGAACAAGTGCCTTGTAAGCCACTTCTTTCATGGATGTGTTTCATTTCCTTAAGATTCTTCTGATGAATCTGAGGCTCGTATCTGCTTTTTCCACTATCTGTTTTATATGGTAATTGCACATAAGGTCACTCTGGGTAGTTACACCTAGATATTTAATGGCAGACGCTATCTCTGGCTGTTTGTCATCAATAGTGTAGCTGTACACTAGTGGATTTCTTTTCCTATGTATGCGCAATATGTTACATTAGGGTCAACTGTCAGAGCCTGCACCATTCATCAGTTCTCTGCAGGACATTCTGCAAATTCTTGCTATCTTCTGCTGTTGGTACTTTGGTGTAGAGAACTGCATCATCTGTAAATAGCCCTAAAGAGCAGCCGACACTTTCTACTAGATCATTTATATATATTGTAAACAGCAATGGTCTTGTCACACTTCCCTGTGGTACTCTGGATGTTACCTTTACATCTGTCAGTTTATTTTTGTTAAGACCAATGTGTTGAGTTCTATCTGCAAGAAAGTCTTGAATCAATCATAGGTCTGCTCTGATACTCTGTGAGCTCGTACTTTTTGATTAAACAGCAATGTGGGATGGTGTCAGGTGCCTTACTGAAATCAAGGAACACGGCATCAACCTGAGTGCCATTGTCCACTTTGCTGTGCATCTCATGGAAAAACAGAGTGAGCTGAGTTCCACAAGATCTCTGTTTGCAGAATCCATGTTGATTTTTTTAGAGGAGATATTCATTATCCAAAAATGTCATAATTCTTGAGCATAAGGATGTTGGTGTATAGGGAGATAGGATCAACAGTGATGAGTAGGTATCCAGGAGGTAAAGGGATAAGGATGCTGCAGAGTTGGCGAAGAAAGTGGTCATTATCTTTGATGTGCGAGGCTAGGTTTTGAACAATAGGTTGGAGGTGTTGGTCAAACAGAGCAGAAATTCTTTCAGTGAAAACACCATAGACAGCTACAGTAGGACATCCAGGAGAGTTGGGTTTGTGGATTTTGGAGAGCATGTAGAAGGCGGGTGTGCAGGGTGTTGTTGGGCTGCGGAGGGAGATGGACTCAGTGTTAAGGTTCTAGGAAGGACCTATGTATTTCAGTAGGCACTGCTGCACATCTGGAATTGGATCACTGTGGCAGAGGTTGCAGGTGGAGGACTTGAACAATTGGTGTAGGCCCTCTGACGGGTTATTACTGTGACTCACTATGGCAGTACTGGAGCCTTAGTCTGCAGGGATGGTGATTAAGCCAGAATATTTTTCCAGGTTGTGTGTGGCTGTTGTTTCTTCTGCTGAAAGATTAGTGTTCTTAGGAAAAAAACCTGGGGAAGGATGGTGAGGCCAAGCTGGAGGTAAGAAACTCCTGGTAGGGAACTAGGGGTAGTTTTGTTGTTAGGGGGGAGGGGCATGGTTGGAAAATGGTATGTACTGGCATAGGCAAACATCAGTGTTGGAATTAGGTTGGCTTTGGTTGGATGGACTGGTGGCAAAAAGTTGTTTCCACTATAAGGATTGGGAGAAAAAGCATAGGTCTTTGACAAGTTCAGCATGGTTGAACTTGTGTGTGAGGATGAAGATGAGGCCTTTGTATAAACTTCTGTTGGGCTGAGGTTTTTGGTTCTTTTCTTTTTGTGTGTGCCTATTGACAACTCAATGCCTGTGCTCTTCAGTAGTGATTGCCTTTAATACAAAAGTATTTATTATCTATAAGTTTCTTAGCATTGTTCTGTTGCACCCTAAATTTCTCTTCATCTGTATGTGGGTCTTTCTTCTCTAATTCTGCTAGCAAGTGAAATGGAATTTCAGGTTTTCTAACAAAATTTTGCCCTGTTTGTATTTTGCTTGCTGCCTTTTACAAGCAGCCCTTCTATTTTTGCCCCTTCAGCTGACATAATTCAAATTACATGTTTTCTAACTCTGCCTGGTGGGCATGAGTCTTTGCTTCTTGTTCCTTGATTTTCCAATTTTTCTGTGTTAGCCTACAGTTCCATTGGAGGGACCTATTGCTCACCCTATTCCCTTCACCTCATCAATCGACTGTTTTCACAAAACGGATCTTGCTTAACTGATCTGCAACAAGATACACACTTACCACACATGACTAATTGATTTTAATGCTAGATACAATGCAATTACCATTAGAACTGTTGTTGCAATAAGACTTATAAACCTTTTAAACTGTTTTACATTATCTCACATGACACTAATGCTTTCGCTAATGTAAATAGACTTATATTTATAATAGCAAGAAATGTTTAAAATTTGCTTGTAATCTTTATGTATGTAATTATTTATAACAGCAGAATTCCCACTCATCAACACCTGTATCTATTAATGAAGCATTGCATAATGCGCCAAATCTTATTATGTTTCAGGCCCCTGACTTCAGTTTGCTCATTTTTGCACTAGATTTATTTGCTAATACATCCTTATTCTGTTCATTCATTTTTCTTTTTTTCTTTATATTTGTTCTGCAGTTGGAAATGAAATAAAAATGAAATTGAAAAAGGATACAATTTGCTCTGGAATTTTTTATTGTAGTCTCAGTTTCAGAGTCTGAGGTATTCTTAAATATTTTTCTTCATTGCCATATTTATGGCATCTGACATTATGAAGAAAATATCAATTTACATTATTAATTTTTTTCTTTGTTTGCAGGTACATGTCTGCAGTCTTGGGGCTGTTCCATATCATGCCTGTAGAGGAGCTAAAACAAAATGCCACAGTCCATTGATAAAGTGGGATATCAAGTGGTAATTCATTATTGGTGGTAGTATAAGTCTAGTAATTGTGCCACTCCAATCCAGACAGCTGAAGAACCCACCTGGATTGGTCTGACACAGTTGCAACATTCCTGCTGCTTACTGTGTGAAAATCTGCTTTATCAATGGAATGCAACATTTTGTTTTAGCTCCTCTTTTGGTGTACTATGGTACTGTGGCTCAGGGATATTGATATAAACCATTACTGCAGCTGTACTGTATACCCACGAACAATCAAAAAATTAATTATGTTACTTTTTTACAAGTGATAATTAAATTAACTAGACGTGCAAAATGGCTAAGCAGGAAGGGCTAGAGAACAAATGTAAGGGTGTCAAAGCATATATCACTAGTGGTAAGATGTGTGCTGCATACAGGAAAATTAAATAGACATTTGGAGAAAAGAGAAGCACCTGTATGAATATCAAGAGCTCAGATGAAAAACCAGTCCTAAGTAAAGAAGGGAAAGCAGGAAGGTGGAAGGAGTATATAGAGGGTCTATGCAAAGGAGATGCACTTGAGGGCAATATTATGGAAATGGAACAGGATGCAGATGAAGATGAGATGGGAGATATGATACTGCATGAAGAATTTGACAAAGCACTGGAAGACTTAAATCGAAACAAGGCCCCAAACGTAGAAAACATTCCGTTAGAGCTACTGATACCCTTGCTAGAGCCAGCCATGCAAAACTCATCCATCTGGTGAGCAAGATGTATGAAATAGGTGAAATACCCTCATACTTTAAGAAGAATATAATAATTCTAATTCCAAAGAAAGAAGGTGCAGACAGGTGTGAAAATTACCAAACTATAAGTTTAATAAGTCATGGGTGCAAAATACTAGCATGAATCCTTTACTACATTCAGCTGGTGGCTACATGGGTAGCGGATGCTGTGTGGTGTGGACTGGGCGGTTTTTTTAGGTTAGAGGCCTCGGGAAAGTACGGGGTGGGCTGCAATCTCAAAGGGTGCATGGCAAATACAGGACGTGCTTGGATCAAGGAACAGTCGGAATTGTAGTTGTAAATTGTTGTAGTTGTGCTGGGAAAGTCCCTGAGCTTCAAGCGCTAATAGAAAGCACAGAAGCTGAAATCGTTATAGGTACAGAAAGCTGGCTAAAGCCTGAAATAAGTTCTGCTGAAATTTTTACGAAGTCTCAGACGGTGTTCAGGAAAGATAGATTAGGCAGAAATGGTGGTGGAGTGTTTGTGTCTGTCAGTAGTGGTTTATCTTGTAGTGAAATCGAAGTAGATACTCCGTGCGAATTGGTATGGGTGGAGGTTATACTTAACAGCCGAACTAAGTTAATAATTGGCTCTTTCTACTGACCCCCAGACTCCAATGATATAGTTGCTGAACAGTTCAGAGAAAATTTGAGTCTCGTAACAAATAAATACCCCACTCATACGGTTATCGTTGGTGGGGACTTCAACCTTCCCTTGATATGTTGGCAAAAATATTTGTCCAAAACCAGTGGTAGGCAGAAAACATCTTCCAAGATTGTCCTAAATGCTTTCTCCGAAAAGTATTTCGAGCAGTTATTCCACGAACCCACGCGAATTGTAAATGGTTGCGAAAACACCCTTGACCTCTTAGCCACAAACAATCCAGAGCTAATAGAGAGCATCATGACTGATACAGGGATTACTGATCACAAGGTCGTTGTAGCTAGACTCAATACCGTTTCTTCCAAATCCACCAGAAACAAACGCAAAATAATTTTATTTAAAAAAGCGGATAAAGTGTCACTAGGAGCCTTCCTAAGAGACAATCTCCATTCCTTTCGAACTGACTATGCAAATGTAGATGTGATGTGGCTAAAATTCAAAGATATAGTAGCAACAGCAATTGAGAGATTCATACCTCATAAATTGGTAAGAGATGGAACTGATCCCCCATGGTACACAAAACAGGTCCAAACACTGTTGCAGAGGCAATGGAAAAAGTATGCGAAGTTCAGAAGAACGCAAAATCCCGAAGATTGGCTAAAATTTATAGACGCACGAAATTTGGCACGGACTTCAATGCGAGATGCCTTTAATAGGTTCCACAACAAAACATTGTCTTGAAATTTGGTAGAAAATCTGAAGAAATTCTGGTCGTACGTAAAGTACACAAGCAGCAAGACACAGTCAATACCTTTGCTGCGAAGTGCTGATGGTACTGTTACCGATGACTGTGCCGCTAAAGCGGAGTTATTGAACGCAGTTTTCCGAAATTCCTTCACCAGGGAAGACGAATGGAATATTCCAGAATTTGAAACACAAACAGCTGCTAGCATGAGTTTCTTAGAAGTAGATACCATAGGGGTTGTGAAGCAACTCAAATCGCTTGATACAGGCAAGTCTTCAAGTCCAGATTGTATACCGATTAGGTTCCTTTCAGATTACGCTGATACAATAGCTCCCTACTTAGCAATCATATACAACCGCTCGCTCACTGATAGATCTGTACCTACAGATTGGAAAATTGTGCAGGTCACACCTGTTTTTAAGAAGGGTAGTAGGAGTAATCCATCAAACTACAGACCTATATCATTGACGTCAGTTTGCAGTAGAGTTTTGGAGCATATATTGTATTCAAACATTATGAATCACCTTGAAGTTGATTCCGTATTTCTAGATTTCTGGAAATCTTTTGACACCGTTCCTCACAAGCGACTTCTAATCAAGCTGTGGGCCTATGGGGTATCATCTCAGTTGTGCGACTGGATCTGTGATTTCCTGTCAGGAAGGTCCCAGTTCTTAGTAATAGACAGCAAATTATCGAGTAAAATTGAAGTGATATCAGGTGTTCCCCAGCGAAGTGTCCTGGGACCTCTGCTGTTCCTGATCTATATAAATGACCTGGGTGACAATCTGAGCAGTTCTCTTAGGTTGTTCGCAGATGATGCTGTAATTTACCGTCTAGTAAGGTCATCCAAAGACCAGTATCAGTTGCAAAGCGATTTAGAAAAGATTGCTGTATGGTGTGGCAGGTGGCAGTTGACGCTAAATAACGAAAAGTGTGAGGTGATCCACATGAGTTCCAAAAGAAATCTGTTGGAATTCGATTACTCGATAAATAGTACAATTCTCAAGGCTGTCAATTCAACTAAGTACCTGGGTGTTAAAATTACGAACAATTTCAGTTGGAAAGACCACATAGATAATATTGTGGGGAAGGTGAGCCAAAGGTTGCATTTCATTGGCAGGACACTTAGAAGATGCAACAAGTCCACTAAAGAGAAGCTTACACTACACTTGTTCGTCCTCTGTCAGAATATTGCTGTGTGGTGTGGGATCCTTACCAGGTGGGATTGACAGAGGACATCGAAAGGGTGCAAAAAAGGGCAGCTCGTTTTGTATTATCACGTAATAGGGGAGAGAGTGTGGCAGATATGATACGCGAGTTGGGATGGAAGTCATTAAAGCAAAGACACTTTTCGTCGCGGCGAGTTCTATTTACGAAATTTCAGTCATCAACTTTCTCTTCCGAATGCAAAAATATTTTGTTGAGCCCAACCTACATTGGTAGGAATGATCATCAAAATAAAATAAGAGAAATCAGAGCTCGAACAGAAAGGTTTAGGTGTTCATTTTTCCCGCGCGCTGTTCGGGAGTGGAATGGTAGAGAGATAGTGATTGTGGTTCGATGAACCCTCTGCCAAGCACTTAAATGTTAATTGCAGAGTAATCATGTAGATGTAGATGTAGATGAATGGAAAAAGTGGTAGCAGCTGACCTTCGGGAAGACCAGTTTGGATTCTGGAGAAATGTAGAAAAACACAATGCAATATTGACCCTATGACTTCCCATAGGAGATAGGTTAAGGAAAGGCGAACCTTTGTTCGTAGCATTTGTAGACTTAGAGAAAGCTTTTGGCAATGTTGACAGGAGTACTCTCTTTGAAATTCTATAGGTAGTAAGGGTAAAGTACAGAGAGCAAAAGGCCATTTACAGCAAATACAGAAACCAGATGGCAGCTACAAGAGTTGAGGGACACAGACAGGAAGCAGTTATCACAAAGGGAGTGAGACAGGGTTGTAGCCTATCCCTTACATTATTCAGCCTGTATATTAAGCAGACAGTAAAGGAAACAAAAGAAAAGTTTGGAGTAGGAATTAAATTCCAGGGAGAAGAAATAAAAACTTTGAGGTTTGCCAGTGACATTGTTATTCTGTCAGGGACAGCAAAGAACATGGAAGAGCAGTAGAACAGAATGGACAATGTCTTGGAGGAAGAGAAATATGAACATCAACAAAAGCAAAATGAGAGTAATGGAATTTAGTTGAATTAAATCAGGTGATGCTGTGGGAATTAGATTAGGAAATGACACACTTAAAGTAGTAGACGAGTTTTGCTATTTGGGAAGCAAAATAACTGATGATGGTCGAAGTAGGGAGGATATAAAATGTTGACTGGCAATGCCAAGAAAAGCGTTTCTGAAGATGAGAAATGTGTTAACATCGAATATAGATTTCAGTGTCAGGAAGCTCTTTCTGAAAGTATTTGTATAGAGTGTAGCCCTATATGGAAGTAAAACATGGACTATAAACAGTTTAGAAAAGAGGAGAAATGAAGCTTTTGAAATGTGATGCTACAGAAGAATGCTGTAGATTAGATGGTTAGATGACATAACTAATGAGGAGGTACTGAATGGAATTGGGGAGAAGTGAAATTTGTGGTTCAACCTAACTAGAAGAAGGGATCAGTTGCTGAGGCATCAAGGGATCACTAATTCAGTACTGAAAGGAAGTGGGGGGAGGGGGGAGGGGAATCGTAGAGGGAGACCAAGAGATGAATACAGTAATAAGATTCAGATGGATGTAGGTTGCAGTAGTTACTTGGAGATGAAGCGGCTTGCGCAGGATAGAGTAGCATGGAGAACTGCATCAAACCAGTCTTTAGACTAAAGACAACAACAACAACAACAATTAAATCTTTATGATACCCATCATAAAACTAAAGGTGAATGATAGGTAATATAGAAGTGAGAAATAATTGGGAAGAGCGAATAATGATATTTAATTAATGTGAGCCTATTTTTCTTGTTATTGCCATTAACTGAGCTTTAAATTTTTTCTAGTCATCCTTACTACAGACAATTCTGGGTGAGCTGCCAGCCACTTCAGGAACTCTGGCTGTAAGTGGCAAAGTTTCATATGCATCACAAGAACCCTGGCTGTTTGCTGCTACTATTCGACAAAATATACTCTTTGGTGAGCCTTATGACAGAGAGAGGTACTGGCAAGTAATAAAAGCATGTGCACTGGAGGTGGATTTTGACTCATTCCCACACCGTGATAAGACTCTTGTTGGTGATAGAGGCATTATGTTAAGTGGTGGACAGAAAGCTCGTGTTAATCTTGCCAGGTGGGTATATATCTGTGTATTACTGCAATAATATATCTTGGTCTTTTTGAACATTCTTACAAATTTGAAGGTAAGAAATTCCATAAGGAAGGAAAGTGTCAAATTTTAAATCATGTTAATGATAATGAAAGACTGGATAATAGATTTTTTGAGAAGATGTACAAAGTTATTTGTCTTTGGTGGGAGAATACGAGGGGGTACCCAATAGAAACTGAACTAATTTTCTGGTGAGCAGAGCTTTTGTAGTACTGCATTTTTGCCACCAGGAGCACATAGAGAGAATATTCCAGAGTCAGTAAGTTGAGTGCTATCACTGAAGAAGCTCAGGACTAGTTTCAACAGAGTTTATAGTAACAACTGTTTTGTGTGATTGCCATTTTGCAATGGTTAATTTTTGTGAACAGTGAAATTTTGATTTTTTGCTCAGAAAAAGTGGAACAGAAGACCTTGGAATGTTAAAAATGGCATACAAGGGTGATGATATTGGGGAAAACATAAGTATTTGAGTGGTTTCCTCATTTCAAAAATGGTGAAATGTCAACTGATGACAAACCTCATTTTTGTCATCCTTCCATGGCCTGAACACATGAAAATCTTGAAAACATTCATGCAGTCACCAACAAAGATCTGCAGTGGACCATTGAAGAAATTATGGAGTTGTCAGGAGTGACTTGGCATTCAATGCAGTGAACTGTGAGAGATTATTTGGGAATGAAAAGGTTGGCTGCCAAATTCATGCCGCAACTGCTGACTGGTGAACGAAAACAAGATTGCATGGAAGCATGCTATGCTTTGAAAGAACAGTTCTGAAATTATTCATACTTTTTTACTGAAATTATCACAAGTGATGAAGCTTGGTGCAATGGTTACAATCCTGAATCAAAGCAACAATCAAGCCTGTGGAAGAATTCAAGTTCACCTCATTCCAAGAAAGCGTGTCAGGTGAAATTAAACATTGAGACAATGTTGATTTGTTTTTCTATGTGAGAGGAGTTGCTCATTCAGAGTTTGTTCCACTGTGTCATGCAGTTGACCAGCCTTTCTACTTGGAAGTATTGAAAAACTTGTGCAACAGTGTGCGGCGGAAGTGACCTGATTTGTGGCAGTCGGGTAACTGGTTTTTCTATCATGACAGTGCACTTGCTTATACATCCCTGACTGTAAGATACTTCTTGTCCCAAAATGGTATGACCACTGTTTTGCACCCCCTATTCTCACCCAACTTTGCCCCGTGTGACATTTTTTTGCTTTCTAGAATGAAAAGAGGCATGGAAGAAAAGTGTTTTGCTGATGTTGTTGAGGTGAAGAAAAAAATGATGGAAGAACCGTCAAATATAAGAAAAGATGAATTTAAACAATGTTTTAAAAAATGGAATAAAAGATTAAACAAATGTGTCAGTGCAAGAGGAGAGTACTTTGAAGGGAAGTGATGGTTTATGCTTAAAATGCTAATAAATAAGTTTAAAAAAGTTCTGTTTATTTTGGGTGCCCCCTCATAAGTTACTCATCAAATTTTCATGGACATTCAAACAGTGCAAGTGAACACATTAACCCTAAGACAAGAGTTTGAGAGTAACAGGGGAGTGTCACAGAATAAGCCTGTTTGAAGGAATTATCTGGATACATTTGGAGTGGTTCAAAGAAATTGGAAAAGTATAAAATAATATCTGAATAGCTTATAAATGCACTACACCTTTCAGTACAAATTTGTCACCCACACAGGCTATGTATATCTATATTTTTTTAAAATTTTTCCCATCTGAGAATAATCTTTTGGCTGCTACATTCTCTATCCAGATAAATAACTAGAACCTTTTTATCAGTGACAAAATTTCTAGGTCTACATACTTATTACACAAGTTTCCACATCATTGCTAGTCATTCCCTTTCCTGTTAGACTTGCAAATGAATCAAGGGAAAAATGACTGTCTCTACACTTCTATACAAGCCCTAATTTCTCTTATCTTGTCTTTGTGGTCCTGACATGAAATATACATTGGCAGCAGTAGAATCTTTCAAAAGTCATCCTCAAATGACAGTTCTCTAAATTTTCTCAGTAGATATTTGCAAAGATATCAGCTTCCCTGAGGGATTCTCATTTGGAATATGTGTATGTTTATCTCACTCGTGACAAATCTAACAGTATGCCTCTGAATTGCTTTGATGTCTGAATTGTCACAGATCCCAAACACTCAAGCATCACTCAAGAATGGGCCATACTAGTTTTCTATATGTGGTCTCTTTTACATATGGGCTACTCTGTCCTAGAATTCTCCCAATTAGCCAAAGTTGACATTTCACCTTTTCTATAACTTTGTGTGTTCATTCCATTTCATGTCAATTTCAATGTTATGCCCCTTGTCTCTTTTGACATTAACTGGCCAGGACAACATATGAGTTCCATTACTTCATTAACAGTATGCTGTTGGGCACTGTGTCAAATTCTTTCCAAAAATCTAACAATATGGACTCTCCTTGTTACCCTTGCAGAATATCATGTGAGAAAAGTGAAAACTGAGTGCTTTCTAAATCCATCCTGATTCGTGGACAGAAGCATTCTTGTCTCAAGGAAATATATTATATTTTAACTTGGAATCTTCCTGGTCATACACATATTATAGTATTAATGGCCACCTTCAACCTAGAAGCTTTAGACTTGGAGACTCAAATCAAAGTACTGACTCAAGAGGGTAACATGTGAGATTTTCTTGTTACAGACAGGCATGAATTTATGAACTCAGTTAAAGTAGAGTGTGGAATCAGTGATCTAAGGTAGTAATATAAAGAAAGGTAGGAAGATAGCCAACCGGAGTGGCTGTGCGGTTCTAGGCACTACAGTCTGGAGCGCTACGGTCGCAGGTTCGAATCCTGCCTCGGGCATGGATGTCCTTAGGTTAGTTAGGTTTAATTAGTTCTAAGTTCTAGGTGACTGATGACCTCAGAAGATAAGTCGCATAGTGCTCAGAGCCATTTGAACCCAGCCAGGTAGGAAGATAGTTGTGCTTACATAGTGCAGCAAGGAACAGATCTCAGATTTATATATGCAGATTGAGGTGACAAATGAAAATTTGTACTAATGCTGGACTTTGAACCAGGATCTCCTGTTCACTAGGCAGATGCACTAACCACTACACCACCATGGCATGGTAGCTTTGCCCAACTACACAGACTTCTTCTTAAATACAAATTCCCATTCACGCCTCAGTCCACTTGGTATTACCCCTAAACGCAAACAGCATTGCAGAGGTTCTCCAAATATATTGGGTTAGTATCTCAGCACTGAATGAAATGGGGGATCCTACCCAAAATCCAGCATTCAGTGTTGAAGTGCTATTCCACTGAAGCTGGAGAGCTTCTGCAATGCTTTAAAGCACCTATGCCTGGATTTCATGCAGGATTGTCCATTTTGTTTGATGCCGAGGTGGTATTCCAATACAGCTGGAGAGCCTCTGCAATTCTGTTCAAATTTGGGGGAATACAAAGTGGACTGAGGCATGTATGGGAGTTTGGACTGAGGAGAGAGGCATGGTAGGGTGATGCATGCAGTTGTAAAAAGCCACTGTCCCGTGAAGGTGTAGTGATTAGCACATCTGCCCAGTGAGCAGGAGATCCTGGTTCAAATCCTGGCTTTGGTATAAATTTTCATTCATCACTTCAGCCTGGACATACACATCATAGATGTTTGAGACTTGAAAAGGTTTCTGGAAACATATAGTTTGATTTGAGATCTCAGATTAGCTGGGTGGATTGTACAGAGTAGTTAAAATAAAACAGGCCCAGAAAATATTTACAGTAAGACTGATGTGTGATTGAGTCTTGTTAATGAACTCACAGAAGAGGCTGGAAATGGCAACCATTGCCATTGATGTGGCACTGTGCTTGATTTATCACATTGTGAGGCACACGTAGCAGCTGTGCTTGAGGGACAGCAGCAACAGCAGTTTCAGAGTTCTGCTGTAGCTCTGCAAGAGTGTGATGATATTTGAGTACGTCTGACATTTCGATTTGCCCCACACCTAAAATAACAGGAAGAGAGATCAGGCAGTCAAGGTGGCCAGGAGATTGCACTGCTTCTCCGGATTGACCTCGCTTCATCAAACACCTTGTGCCCTTGTGATAAGGTTGCCAAGATGGTGTGTACTGTTGCTCCATCTTGATGAAAATATTCACACAGTTGTTCATTTTCTGTAAGTTGATCCACATGTGGATTAAACTGTTTCTGGACATTCTGGCTAACATTAACAGTGTGGTGAAAGAATTGTTATATGATGTGGACATCAGACATTTCACGCCAGACACCAAACACGAGATTTTGCAGCTGCTTTTCAAAGTACTGATGAGAATTTTCTGATATATAATGACACGTGGTCTGTAAATTCACATTTGCTGAGAAACCAGGCCTCATCTGAAGAAGTGAAAAAACTGAGGATCCATAAGTCTTGATTGCATTTCACACAGAAATAACCATCAGAACTCTACATGCTTCAACTCATGCACAACAATAAATTTGTAAGGATACAGATGCAGATTCTTTTTGATAATGTTTTGACACTGCAATGTCTTAATTCCTATGAGTACAAGTAAATGGTGTTGAGATTTTATTAGACTTTGTTTGTAGGATTTCCTTCACACAAGCAATATTTTATAATGTTCAGGCAATTCAGATAGTTACAGTTTTATTTACTACAGAGCCTGTTTCACACCATACTGCTACTCCATTTTGCA